>NW_004949170.1:972912-1010004 GCF_000317375.1 Microtus ochrogaster | reverse complement strand
CTTCTCAGAGGTTGAAAGAACTTCCAGGAAACCACAGATTCTCACACCCCAACTCTTCCTCCTTCCTCTCTGGGGATGCTGGCATCACTGTGTAATTTCCACCCTCAGAACCTCAGTGCCTCCAACCTGATCTGGGAGCTCAATGCATCAGCAGCCTAGCGCTCGAGTCAGTGGAACCTCGGCAAGGGGCCTAGAAGGGGCCAAGTGAGTCACTCCAGGACAAGCGTAGGCTGCATGATACTCTGTCTACACCACTGGAGGGATCCACCATGGCCTTATGGAAGCCATGCAGCAAGGCTAAGCTGAGGACAGCTCCAGGCCACTTCACCTACCCCTGCTGGCTACCAGCACTGTTTCCTACGGCTGCTGTAAAGAATCACCATGAACTTACTGGCTTAAAAACAGCCAAAATGTATAGTCACATAACTCTGTAAGTCAGAAGTCCAAATGTCTTAACAGGAAAGTACTCCTACTGGAGGCTCCAGGTGAGAATATGTCTTATTTTCCCCTAGAGAAGCTACCTGAGTTCCTCGGCTTGCTGCTTCCTTCTCTAACTTCAAAGCCAGCCGTGAAGTGAAGCTCTATTTCTCTTCGGCCTCCCCAGTCCTCCTGCTCCCTCTCCAGGATACCCACCCTCTCTCCTTTCCTTCTCCCTCTCCAGGATACCCACCCCTCTCTCCTTTCCTTCTCCCTCTCCAGGATACCCACCCCTCTCTCCTTTCCTTCTCCCATTCCTTATCTCCAACCCTCTCTCTCCTGCTCTCTGTCCTTTCCCGATCTTCATATTCCCACTGGGAGGAAAACAAGGAAGGGACCAGTAAAATCCTTTACTGAAGACTCAAAATAAGTCCATTCCATGCACAACGAGACAGGACTTCCCAGGCAGTGAGTTTTTCTTGGGCAAGCCATCTAGTTTTTTGGGCTTGGTTACAATCCCAACCCAATACGAATGGGGAAATTTCTAGTTAACAGGTGTTCTTATACATACAAGTAAAGAGAAACCAAGTGTGTCTGAAAGTTTGTGCAAACATCAGCTTTAACTATCATTTTTTTGGAGAAGGGAAGATTTGACAGGAGGGCAGGCCAGATGCTTATGGCTCAGTTTCCTAACCATGGCTGTCATGGAGGTGGTGTGCTTTCTCTCCCCGGGGAGCTATGGACATAGCTGAAGAAGTTGCCTTGGCCTCCTACCTCCCCACAGAGCTAGCCTAGAGAACTGCAGAGCAGTCTGGCCAAGTCTAGCCTCTGGTGTGTCCCCTTCCTGCCCACTCTCCCTCCCCCTCTTTTCCTCCTCCTCTTTAAGCAAATAAAAACAAAATCCCAACCTATAAACGATGACAACTATTACTTTGTGGGCTAGTGCAGACGGAGACTGCTCATTTATTTCCGGCTGCACAGACCCAAAATAATCGCACAAAAACTTTACTAATTACAACACTGCTTGGCCTATTAGCTCAGGCTTCTTATTGGCCAGCTCATATATCTTAAATTAACCCATTGCTATTTATGCATTGGCACGAGGCTGGTGGTTTATCAATAAGGTTACATGGCGTCTCTCTGACTCCACCTACTCTCTATATATATTTCTCTTCAGATTTCCCACCTGGCTATATTCTGCCCTGCCATAGGCCCAAAGTAGCTTCTTTATTAACTAATGGTAATAAAACACATTCACAGCAAACAGGGGAATCCCACATCAGGCTAGTGAGATGGCTCAGTGTGAGGCCTGAAGTTCAGATCCTCAGAGCTCACATAAATGCCACATGGACATGGGGGCCTACCTGAAATTCCAGTACTCCATACTAGGAAGGTGAACATGGGATCACTTGAGCAAACTGGATAGATAGCTGTCCTATCCATATCAGTGGGCTAAGGGTTCAATTGAGAGACCTTGTCCCTTCATAAAAGGTGAAGAGTAATGAAGGATGACTCTGACATTGGGTTAGTGCCTGCACACAAATATATGCACATTTGCATGCACACACATGCATGTACCTTGCACACCACATACACACACACACTTCAGAAAAGATCACTTTGTTCCATGAAAGATAAATTGGAGGCATCAGAACGTGGAGTTACAATATCACTGAGCAAACAATCCTTGTAGGAAGGACAATCTCTAACCTCGCCCCAAGACCACCACAGATACTTTCCAAGATTTGTAGGATGGCATTTTCCCAGCACAAATTAGTTCAGGGACATTTTGCAAGGAATAGGGCAATTATCTACTGGAGACTTCCATAAACTAGATGTGTGCTTTAATTTTTAAGCCACCGACCCCAGATACTCAGTGTCTTTTATTAAGGGCACAATGGCCTTCGTCCCCATGGTGTCAGTCTCTGCTCTGCTTTAGACAGGCCTCAGTGCTCCTCATGCCTGCTGCTGGTCAATTGCAGGGAACGACGCCTGCATCTATGCCACACTAATTACAGAGCGCATCATTTACTCAGTCTGGCAGACTGGGCCCTCCTCCTCCCCTCCTTCCCAGGCCCTCAGAGGCAGGCAGTGGATGCGCATGGCGACAGCTGGCAAGCCAGCCTCTGGGAATAAAACATTTTAGCACTTCATAAATTTCTAACAAGGTTTCAAATTGCCGCCACTTCCCTTCTTCCAGCTCCATCAACTAGCAAAGGGGTGGGGATAGAGACTAATTAAATCTACAGGGGGAATGCTCAACCAGTAGGATGAATACTTATTAAAAATAATGAACTCCTAGAACCAACCTGCAAAGCCAGTTGAAATCCTCCCTGTGGCCCCTACATACATAAATACAAAATGCAGCCTCTGACTTTGTGTGCGCGTGACATGGAGCTTCGAGATGCCAGAGGATGCAATACCACGGTAACAGAGTTGTTGAGGGATGGCCTTTGTAAACCCGCCAGAAGGTGACATATGACTAGGACGCTGGGAGTGGCTAGGATGCTAAATGGAAACACAAGGCTGGGTTGTTACAAAATGAACCCTTTCAAATTCATTTTCCCCTTACGATATTTTCACTGCAAACCATTGATCACTGGTGGGTGGGGCATTAAAGCCGGAGCCACGCAATCTTCAAATCCTCAGGCAGTGAAAAATTCCAAGGCCTTTTTGTGTTTATTTAATCTTTTTGAGAATTTCAGACATGAGTACTCTATTCACATCAATTCTACCCTATAATCTGCCCCCTCCGATTCCTACTGTGTCTCCCCCACCTCCCCTTTTACTTCAAGACCTCTTCAGTTATTATACATACACTATATACACATTATACACACACACAAACACACACACATAACATATGTATGTATATATAATTTAATCACCATCCATTACTTAGGGAAATTACCAGACAGCAACAGCGAATGGTCCTCTGCGTTCTATGATGTAATAGGAATGAGGTTCTGTTAGTGACAGACAGTGTGCACTCGGACAGCATGGGAGTCACGCAAAGATGCTGCAAGGACAAACAGAAAAACCTAGTGCTCTATGGGGAGGGGGTGGCTGTAGACAAAGAAAGATAATATCTTAATTTTCCACTGAGGAAGGTAGTTTTCGTTTCTCTACTTATATGTGTCGGTAACTATAGACTGGGATGTGAGTCTCACAAGCAGCTCCCTGGTCTGAAATGAGGTCACAGGGATGGACTGGTCACATGATCACACTAGCACTGAACCATGGCACTGAGGATTCCCAGCAGCCACTCTATTGCCAAGCACTAAGCAGCCATTCTCTGCCTGGCTACCCCTGCATAAGGAGGATGCTCCGCAGCCCTAACCTTCCTTTCCAGCCAGCCACCCCCAGATTCCTGTGGGTCCCCAGGCTGTAGTGAATCTGGGGATGAGGGTCCAGGTGCCTGCTCTGCTAGGGTTTTTGAGTAAACATTCTAAATATCAGTTTGGCTCCCAGTAAGGACAGCGTATGCTGGAAAGAGCATCTCCAAGATGTTCCTGGTTGGATGGCAAGTTGAAGTGATATCTCCACATTAATTGCAGCCTTGCTAGTATTTGGTGCTGGGTATCACAGCTAATTGATGGTATCAATTGACAGCCCTGCTCACGATGTCTTCTGTAATATTTGGGACATAATTCAAATGATTTGACATGACCAACTTTGCACTTTGCAAATTGGTATCTTTGTTAATGATTCATCTCACCAGTGTGTATGTGTGCTTAAACATATGTATGTCTGTGTATATGTATGTATATGTGTGTGGACATGTACCTGTGCATGTACATTCACCTGCATATATGTGTGTATATGCATGCATTGCACCCATGTGTGTTCACTAAGGGATGAATCTTATTTCATTTTTCCTACATAGGCACAGGTTTGGTTACAGGAACAAAAATTTCAATCATAATAAAGAATGTGATGAAGCAGAAAACCATGCACTTATAACACATTGTGAGATCTGTAAGATGAATCAGCAGGTAAAGGTGCTTGCTGCTCAAGCCTGGTGACCTCAGTTTGATCCCAAAAATCCACGTAAATGTAGGGGAGAAACATTACATGAAGTTGTTCTCTGGCATCCACACATGTGGCATGAATCATGCATACATGCACTCATACACATATATCATGTACAATAATAAATGAATAGGTTCAAATAAAGACGATGGTGATGATGAACAGAATTAGGAAACCGTCTGAATATAAAACGCAGCACAGACTTTGGCATAACTAAATGACCCGCAATCATCTAACCCCACATCACATCCCAAGCCATGAGGCTGCAGTGTGATCAATATAGAAACAGCACCATGACATTCTTGTCTCACTTTCCTCTACTGAACTCCAAGGAGTCTTCCGTGCTCTTGGCACACAATGTTTCCTATGGCTATGTGATGTGGGAGTGTCATATATCAATCTGTTGATTTCATTGGTTAAGCAATAAAGAAACTGCTTGGTCCTCATAGGTTAAAACATGGGTGGGAGGAGTAAACAGAACAGAATGCTGGGAGGAAGAGGAAGTGAGCTCAGACTGACAGCTCTGCTCTCTGGAGCAGAGACGCCATGCTCCCCTCTCCCTGGTAGACACACGCGATGAAGTTCCGACTCAGGATGGACTTAGGCTAGAATCTTCCTGGTAAGACTGGTGCTACACAGATGATTAGAAATGGGCTAAATTAATATGTGAGAATTAGCCTAGAAGAGGCTAGATAGAAATGGGCCAAGCAGTGTCTAAAAGAATACAGTGTCCATGTAATTATTTCGGGGCATAAGCTAGCAGGCAGCCGGGGTGCTGGGGATGCAGCCCCACCGCTCATATTTACTACAGCTATGTTATCCCTTCTGCTGGCAAACCCTCGGTCTGGCTTTCGGTGAGTCCTGAAGGACTTAACTGATGAGGGAAACTGTGGTCCTGGTCGGTGTCTAAATGTAACAGCCTGGTCTGAGCTTATTCTCAACATGCCCAGCTTAATGTTCCTGAGGGTGAGCAACCAGGTGGGGGGCCATCTCAGTGGCCGTGTGTGTGAAGGTTCTCCCTAATGTACCTGAGGCCACATCTACTAGATGCGTATCAGGTTATGTAGAATGTTTTCTAGGCCAGAGCAGCTTCCAAGAATCACATTGACTGGAATTAGCCAAGTAGAACCCAAAGCAGTCAGTCACTGGAAACTCAAGCTGAGTCCCCTGGACTGTGGAGGGCCTCAGAGCAGGAGCACTCAGAGAGGTAGAAAGAGAAACCACCATACTCTGTAAAGGAAGGCAGGTGGAGGCCCCAGGAGAGGAGACTGCAGCTCGCTCAACAGAGAAGTGGATCCAGAGCCCAAGGCTGTGGTATTAGTGAGCAGTTAAAGACATCTTTTGATGTCAAGAAGACTTTGTTTGGGGACCAAAAAATTAGAGCCTCCTATAAGGGGTACTGGGTATCTGTTCAAATTAGGACACAGAAGCCTTGACCTTGGAGGGTTTCCAGATTCCTGTCATTAATCTTGTCCCACCGTATGTGAACAGCCCAGAACAAAGAGTGACATTTTCAGTCTGTGTGGAAAGACTTGTTCACAGTGGTTCAATGTTCTGAGCTGGATGTTGCATAAGAGAGGATGGAGCATATAGAAAGCTCTACCAAAATGTGCAGTCTGGTGACTGGTTCACAGATGCCCTCCGCTAACCACCTGGCCTTCAGAGATGCATTCATGGAGTCAGAAGAGGTGAAGCTGGTGGTGCTTTCTGGCCAGAAGCTCAGAGCCCTCAAGAGAAGCCCAAATGCAAACCAAGTCCCTTCTGGTCATCCCCCAGAGAAGTGCTTCTATCTGCCATCCTGGCCCCAAGTCTTATTTCCACTGGGAAAAGTGACAACAGAGTTGCTCACCGAGCAGCTCCTAGGTGTGCTCCTCTGAACTCTCCTTGAATAGCCACACATTTTCAACTCTTGAGTTCATTTTTCACAGTCTCTAAGGTTAGCAGATGTGATGGGTAATTTTTGTTGCCAACTTGACTACATCTGAAATCAACAAAAATCTAAGCAGCTGGGTACACCTGTCAGGGATTTTCTTGATGGCATTATCTGAGGTGGGAAGACTCGCCCCAGACTGGGGTCACACCTTCTGATGGCAGTGCACATAAGAGAACATGGAAGAAGGAAGCTTTAGTTTTCATCTGTTTGATCAGCAGCTCTCTACGAATCCTCCCGGGCTCTAGTACCAGATTGGAGCGGCTGAGAAATCCATGTCATGTGCTGAACAACTATGAGATTCTTGGTCTTCCCATAAGGAAATAGCCATTGCTGGACTACTCAGACCATAGCTTGCAAGCTTGCTAAGACAACAGCCACACTCAACATCTGACCACCTGGGATGTCTGAAGGGGTTTCTTGGCCTCTACCATCTTGGCAAAGTCTAGTGACCCTGGTCTGCCTTCAGCAAGAACCCTGACAAGTCAGGATAGTCGTATGCCCCTCAGGCACGCCATCTCTTACTAATCTTCCATCCAGAGACCCCTGATGCTGGATCGTAAATCGTAGTTCTCCCTCGCTACCTTGAGAGGTGAGCTAGTTTCTCTCCACTGCCACTGCCAAGCTCTCTGTCTGGTCCTGATGTCTGCTGACCTCACTTACTTTTCCAGTAATAGCTCTGTGCTCTTCTGCAGGGAACACAAAGGGATGTACCCCATGAAGTTTCTAAAAATACAAGGGAGTTATTACATCACCACTTCCATTTTTTCCTCAGCCCAAACAGGAAGTTGCCTTTGACATTTCTTCAAAGAATAATTTCCTTCTTTTTTTTTTTTTCAGTTTCTCACTTTTATTGAAATATGAAAGCCAAATTTGGAATTGGTTCTCCAATTTCTTTACACTGTTTCCCCTATATCCGCAGAGGGGATTTTAATCACAGGATAAAAATGTGGGAATCGGATTTGAAAGTTTCCCATTCCAACTTCAGTGCCCAGGGATTCAGAGCCCAGTCACTGAGGCTCTATCTGAGGCTGGGGCCATGGGTGCACGGTACCAGTTGGTGGTTACTGCAGACTCATCCACAGTATTTGCAGCAGTGTTTCTTCGTGAAGTCAGGTCAGTGTTGTCCAAGTCCCTGGCCAGTCCCTGGCATTCAGCACAGCTGAGTACACGGATTAACAGGTAGCATTTAGCACCTGCGACCTACCTACCAGAGGCTGGCTCAACCTTCTGTATGTGTAGGCTTTCCTCTTTCTTACACCAAGATGAGAGGATGTTATTAAGAACCCACTTTCCAGGTGAGGGGACTGGGGTGCAGTCCACACAACTGCTATGGAAGGGAACAGAACCACAAAACTGAACATAAACACGTATCTTGGTAGCTACTAAAAAGCATAATTCCTCTAGGAATAATGTAAAATTACAAACAGGAATCAGGAAGGGGCCAAGTGAAGGAGTAAGGGAGAACCTGGGTAGCCACTTCCTTCTACAAACTTCTAGAGGCTTTGGAAAGTCTTGAAAAGAATGAGACAGATGGGGAGTCTTGCAAAGCCGTGATAGCTTGGGTTGGGCTTGAACGTGCATGAAGTTTGCTACTCAGAGCTCTGTACTCAGAGGCTAGCTCCTCCAGATGAGGCAACTGCAGAGTCTCAGCAAGCACAGGGAGACAGCAGTAAGCTCCACCTGATGCTGCCGCACAAGCCTTCTGTTTGAGGAACAGAGGGAAAGAGGACGGCTGTACCCAGTCAGCAGAGACCCAGGTGGCCTCTTTACCATGGTTTACAGAGGATGGGTGTCTCAAGGGATCCCCTAACCTTCAGGCTGATGTCTAAGCTGTGGTGGAGAGACCCAGATAGAGGAGAGGAGTATTAAGATCGATCAGGAGCCCAGGTCACCTCTGACAATTTTGGAAGAGTGGTGCTTTGAACGAGAAATTTGTGAGGACCGGTGCAGGTGTTCCCTGGGACTGTGGCCAAATTCTCTTTTCCATCCTTGGGTCCTGGAGCAGGGCTGTCTGTTTTGACTCGTTTTCTGGTTCCAGAACCTGAGTGTTTTTTTTCTGCACCCTTGGTGCCCAGTTCACTTCTGCCCTTATTGCAGCTCCATGCCTCAAGCACAGGCCAAGAAAGCATGAAGGTGTGGAGAGACAGAACCACACATGTTTTACTCTGATACTTCACATAGAACTCGGAAACCAATTTGTCTGATAGGTGTTGCTGTTGTTGTTACAAACTTCAAACCTGAGCCGGGCGGTGGTGGCGCACGCCTTTAATCCCAGCACTCGGGAGGCAGAGGCAGGCGGATCTCTGTGAGTTCAAGACCAGCCTGGTCTACAAGAGCTAGTTCCAGGACAGGCTCCAAAGCTACAGAGAAACCCTGTCTCGAAGAAAAACAAACAAAAAAAAAAAAAAAAAAACACTTCAAACCTGGAAATAAATTCCAAGTAAGCATAGTAGGATTAGACTAAAGCAGGAAGGTCAGTTCATCTTACACAAGTGTTTTATTTCCAGGGGAAATACCATGGTGAGAGGAGGCAGAAGTTGGAGTTGGTCATGGAATCTCTGTGTATTTTCTCACTACATCATAAGACAGGGACTGGGACCATGAAAAATATTCTTTTTGGCTTCATAGGCTGATAAATTCTTAATAAGATGAATGAGAATTGGTATAGAACTTAATACAGAAAAGATTGATTACACACTCTGTGTCAACGCAAATTAAACTCCTGATTGTTCCTCTTTCCTACGGGTTAGAGACATTTCACATCTGGCTCCCCACAAGTTCTGTGTGATGTCCACCCTGTGTGATGGCTAACACTGATTGCCAATGGAAGACCCACCCTACATTTGGGCAGGACCATCCACACAGGTTGGGATTCCTGGATGCATAAAAAAGTAGAAAGTGAGCTGAGTGTCAGCATTCATCTCTGCTTCCTGACTACAGGTGCAATGTGACAGCCACCTCAATCTTTGCTGTCGTTACATCTCTGCAATGGCGAACTGTACCTTCAAACTTTGAAACAAATAAATCCTCCTTCCTCCAAGTTGCTTTTGCCAGATTTCTGGTCACACAATAAGAAGAAAAAAATAATAGATGCAGTTTGGAAACCGCCTGAGACTCATTGGCAGAAGTCTCTGCTTTCCTTGGCTTTCTTCTCTCTCTCTCTCTCTCTCTCTCTCTCTCTCTCTCTCTCTCTCTGTCTCTCTGTCTCTCTCTCTCTGTCTCTCTGTCTCTCTCTGTCTCTCTCTGTCTCTCTCTCTCTCTCTCTCTCTCTCTCTCTCTCTCTCTCTCTCTCTCTCTCTCTCTCTCTGTGTGTGCTGATCTGTGTGCTGATATGTGTATATGGGTATGTGTGCTAATGTGTGTGTGTGTGCTGATGTGTGTATGTGCTGTGTGTATGTGCCTGTGGGGGGGGGGTGTGCATATGTAGGGAAGACATCAACATAAGTTGTCTTCCTCTGTTTCTCTCTATAGTTTGATAGAGTTTGTCACTGGACCTGGAGCTTGCCAAATGGCAAGACTGGCCATTGGGCTCCTGGGATCCACCTGTCCCCTTTCCTACCCAGTGCTGGGGCTGAAGGTGTAGACCACTAAGCCTAGCTTTTTGTTTTTAATGTAGGCAGTGGGGATCTAAACGCAGGTCCTCAGGACCTTCCAACAAACACTTTACCCAGTGAGACATCTCCCTACCCTTTGTCCTATCTGATTATCTTTTATCCTGTACCAGGGCCTGGAACAAATTCCTCAGCATGACAGGATTAAGAAACAGTACATGAGAGCCAGCAAGCTGGTTCAGAGGAAGCATTTGCTGCAAAGCCTTATGATTTGAGTTCAATCCTTGGGACGTCCTTGTAGAAAAACAAAAACAACTACTGAAAATTATCCTTTGTCCCCCACCCAAATTTGGTGTCGTTATACTCAAATAAGTAAGTAAATAAGTGTATTTTTAAAAAGACAGAAACAGTTCTTGAACTAGTAGAAGTTACGGTGGTGTGGCAGTGAGGTCTCCTGCCATGCAGATGTGGTTGGTCCATAGCTGCTACCTGTTTCAGCAGTGACAGTTTTCCAGCTGTGCACCTCGCCATGAACCATCTTCTTCCAGATTAAGATCAAAACCCACTGTTAGATGCTCCTCACCCTCCTCTGCCACAGCCAACCACAGACTGACTGCACCCGCAGGCTTTCTCGGTGCTATGAGATGGAAATGATTCACAGGGGAGCCCTGGGTCCCGAGGTCTCCTACAGGTCACCCCGAGGCTGTGCCTCATCTGAAAAGTGCCCTTGATGAGGCAGCAACCACCCCACCCCCCCGCCGCCGCCACATACACATTCTTCCCTTCCCCAGCTGGCTTTCCAGACAGTTTCCCTCCCAGAAATGTCCCTCTCAGGCTCAGCTTCCAGTCACTCTGTCATAACCAACTGCTACAAACCTGAGGCTTAACAAAGTTTAAGTCTGAGGTGTGGGTTGTAGCGTCTGTACTACTACATGTTCTATGGTACCACACCTGTAGTGCGGGCAAGGGTCTGGAGATTTAAACACACAAAGACACTGAGACAGAGACATGGGGACACAGGTCATCCTTGAAACAAGAATGCTCCCTTTATTGTGTTCCAGGGCAGCTTATATAGGGATCCTTAACTGATAGCCATGCCCCAGCCAAACCCACCAGAAACCACTCCCCTGCCATCAGAAACTCCTGAGGTTCTCGTGCTCTGAGCAGCTGCAAGCATAGAAAACAAGTTGTTTACAAGAAATTCAGGGTCTGAGGATCCACAACTCCAACAGCGGGGGACATGAGAGCTTCTGCAGGGTAGGAAGGATGGTCATCCTCACATCTCTCAGCTCCTGGCTTGCTAACCAGCCTCTAGACACCCCTTGATTTGCTGACATACCACTCCAGTTCTTGCCTCCAGGCCCACCCGGCTTCATTCCTTTGAGGCTACATGCCTGAGCCCACGCCCCTCCCTTTACAAGTGCACCAGCTCATCTAGGGTTCATCCTAAATCTCAGCTTCAGACCCTTACTAATTTTATCTGCAAAGGCTCTATTTCTGCCACGCAGCATCAGAAGACCTTGATCTGAGAGAGCGCCTCTCAGCCTCACTCACTGCACCACCCTAAGACACCAAACCAACTGCCCGCCACCCAGGCTTGTCAAGAGCAGGCTCAAGTCTCCTGCTTTCCCTTTGACCGTACCAAGAGGCATTTGGGAGCAAGACACTGCAGCTGGCAGCTGTGTGCCTGGAAACTGCAGGTGCAGGGTGCCTCTCATTAAGCTGTTCTACATTTTTATCAAAAAAAAAAAAATAGAACGTGTCAGTGACCTCGTGGACAAGAGAGCAAGCAAGATGCTGAGCACAGGGAAGTATGGGTTTAGATGCCAGCTGTTTGCATTCATTGTTTAGGGAGGCCAGATGCCCAGCATCTAGGGCTGTTGGGGATTCAGTTGGAGTTGGGTCCAGATGCATCCCTCCTGCTGGGAAGGAAGCCATGGTCCCTTGGGAAGCCGAAACTGGGTTGAATCTAACCTACTGAGAATAGGGCAGCATGCCAGCTGAAACCCTGCACAGCTGAGAGCTTCTTCTGAGAGTAGGGATGCTGATACCACATCAGGTATGACCGTCTGCCTGGCATTTGGTCACTGCAACAGCTTTGCCATGAAGCCAATCTTGTTCCCCCTGTCTGAAATTGTAATATTAAGGCATAGAGAGGCCCAATATGGTTCAGTGGTTGAACCCACCTGCTGCTAAGTCTGAGGGTCTGAATTTAATCACCTCAGACTAACACTGTGGAAGGACAGTTAGTCCTTCCACAATTGACCTTACACACATGCCATAGTATGTATGCACCCTTGCACATGCACACACAATACACATGAATACATACATATACTATACATACATATACAGACACATATACACACATACATACAAACACATTCACACATATACAAATACACACATACTTACATATACATATATACATATGTATACACATGCATACACACATATACAGACAACACACACATACATATATATATATACATGCACACACACATATGGTGTGGGAAGTCCTGTCTATTTGTTGCTTTTATTAGTTAATAATGAAGCTACTTTTGGTCAGTGGCTTAACAGAGTAAAGCCATGCTGAAAGAGATATATAGAAAGAGTAGGTAGAGGCATAGAGAAGCCATGTAGCCATGCACAGGAGACAGATGCCTCTGCCAGAGCCCCCCAGAACCTTGCCAGTAAGTCACAGCCACATGGCGATACACAAATTAATAGAAATGGGTCAACTTAAGATATAAGAGTTAGCCAGAAATACATTTAAGGTATTGGACAAACAGTATTGCAAATAATATAGTTTCTGTGTGTTTGTTGTGGGACCTGGTGGGACAGAAACCTCCAACAACATGCATGCATACATGTACATACATACATATACAGACACATACACATATCTATAGACACCGTACATGCATGCACACACAGCACAAAGCAAAAATGGCCAATGTGAAGAAGGGAAGAGCATGCATATTCAGGAGAGTGAAGAGAGAGACATGTGGACAGAGCTGTCGTGCCAAACACAGCAGAGTAGAGTCAGTGGGGCAGCAACACACGGTCCCATGAATGTAGGGTCCAGGAGACAAGGTGGTCTTCAGATGATATCTTTAGTGACTTCTCAGTCCCAGTTTCCAGAAGGTCCATCTGGTCAAATTCTTTTCTCCCCTCTGCTGAGGAGTCATGTTCTCATGCTTCAGAGTGGTCTTAATGATAAGCTCTAATTATGAGGCTGGAGTCAGACTTACTCCAATTCATTAATGTAAACTAACACACTCTCCTGTAATGTTATGAAGATAAACTAGTATAAATAGGTGAGATATTCTTACGTATATATGTGTGTACATATGTATGCATTAAAACAGTGTATTACTATGTAGTCCTGGTTGGTCTGGAATTACTATATGGGCCATGCTGGCCTGGAACTTATAGATCCTGCCTCTGCCTCATGAGTGCTGGGATTAAAAGCCAGTATGTGTCATCTTTCAAAACTAGTATGCATATTTAAAACCAGCATGCATATTTAAATCACTATTAGATACAAATAAGACTTCTTCCTATTATATGCCATATTAATCATTATTCTCACTTCTGTCTCTGGTGAGTCTGAAGATACCAATCCTTGGCAGGATCACTTGATAGACACAAATCAGACCTCTTGAATATACTCTAAGACTGGTGTTCAACCATCCATAGCCCCTGATCACCATTCAGGTCTCTGGCTCTTCTATACCCTTCCCTCAATAGAAACTAGGAAAACTGCATGTATTCCTTATCACTATCTCAAATTTGTTGGCAAGATGGATTTAGTCTACATAAACACAAAAGTGAGACTCATCTCTGTTGTGCAAGGAAGTATTTGAGGTGTGAGCCTGGAGAAGAGGGCCACTGGACCTGCTGTGGATGAAGCTGCAGATCAGTGGTTGAACAAAGGATGGTGGTAGTCATGTTTTAGGAAAGATTATCTGACAGCTGGTGGTGGAGTTGAGATTGGGTTGGAACTCCCTAGCATGCATGAAGCCTTGGGTTCATGCTCAAGTACCATGGAAGAAAAGAACTAGCAGAAAGGGTAAGATAACTTTTCCTTTAAAAATCGTGAGACTTTTCATTGGCACTGGCAGAATATGCTCAGCATGTACCTCTTCTCTATGAGAAAAGAGAGAAACCCTTCACAGAGAAAGAAGCATCAGTGACCACAAAATCTCAGCAGACTATGAAGTACAAGCCCTTCTAATGGCATCCTTTTCCCTTCATTCTGCCTAAGACAAAATCCCAGAGGCCAGGCATTGTTTTTTTTAAAGATCTGAGTCTCCTCCTCTGCTAGTCTTGGCTTTTGAGTTGACCTTTCCTTCCCCACAAAGTTTACCTAGATTTTTTTTTCTTGCTACTTTTCTTTCTCTGTTGCACATGGAAAGGTGCCTCTGGTTTGACTGATCACATCATGGGGATGGCACAAGAGATCCTAAGGGTTTTCAAACACAACTTCCTCCTGCCTTTCCCTACCTTCTGTTTGAAAAGACATGTTTACCAGCTGGATTTTAGATCTGCTCTACAAAGACTGGTGAATGTTTCCATTAAAATAGAAGTCCTGGCACTCATTTATTGCAACTTGCAATCACAGTCTAGAGCAGTTGGAAGGTCTTCTTATGTAAAGTTAATGGGAAGTCAGTAATTTTTGCCATCTAGGGAATGTTGAGGATAAGGTTCCCATAACCTCAGTAACTCAAAAAATATCTTCAAATATTGACTCTATTTGTCTTGTTCCATGTAAGCCATTATTCAGTTAGGGTTAAGTTCAGGGGAAAACACATGCCTTGCATGAATAAAGTTCTGGATACAAGCACAACTCTGTGCCCCCAAGTCCAGTGGAGTATGCAAAATGTAAGGCCCTCCGCTCTTCTGAAACCCACAGCAGCCTCCTTAACTGACTTTACCTGCCATTTAGTAGCCAACACATCTGACCTGCCTGTCTTGCTGTTCTAGATCATGAACCAAAACAAAATTTCTTTCCCTTAAGCTGATTCGCCTGGGTATTTTGTCACAGCAATAAACCAACTAACACAAACACACTTAGTAAATTTCTCTAAAACATCCTCAATAGTTGGATAAATTCTAAGGAATGGAATTTTACAGTCAAACAGATGTCAGTTTACCATTTTTAATATGAATTGTCAAGTTCTCCTCCAGAAGTGCCTTTTAATGAAGTTACAATATTTATTAAAAAATATTAAAAAATAAATACATTAAAGTATTTATTGCACATGGCAATAGCACAGGCAATGTCTTGGTTCACAGCCAAGGGAGAGATATAAAGTCTGTCTTCCCAGAACTGAGTCCCAGGGTTGGTAAGACAAGGAACAGTGTGGAAATTTAATGAATAGATGCTTTCAGGTAATATAATTCAATGAAGAAAATAAAGAGAGAAGCTGATGGGATGCGACTTCAGAGCTTATCATCGGTGATGGTCCCTTGTCTAGAAACTGACTAATGTAGAAGGATGCTGTCTGAGCAGAAAGTTGGCATCCAGGATGTGGGGTGGAGTTAAAGAGAAGACAAGCACCCATATAAAACCTGCATTCTGGGCAGTGGGGTCGGGATAAGCGAGAACCAGGTGGCAGGGAATTTGGGTTATTCAAATAAACAGCTAAGATTAGGCTATGCATATTCATGGAAGGAAAGAATGGAAGATGCAGATCAAGCCAGATGGCATCTTTACTACACAATGGTTGTGTCCAGCCCTTAATAAGCAGTGTTGTGAGCATAGGGCTTCCTACTTTCCCTGTCTGTTTATGCCATCATAACAGAGGTAGACATCACCACCTCCATTTGCACATTGAGAAACTAGGGTCAGAGCCAGGACTCATGATTTGTATGTAGCAGAGCCTGGCTTTAAATTCACATGGTACTTAAGTTCATATTTTTTCTACCAGTAGCCAAGTAACTACTTCCCCAAAGACTGGTATGATGAAGTCTTAGAAATAGGAAAATGACCACTTGAGTTGTGCACAGGTGGCAGCATTTTATTTACTGCATATGGTTCAGTATTTTATTTACTGAATATAGTCCTTTATCTTGCCTATTGTCACATTATCTTCCAGATTATAAACTGTTTTACCTAAAAAAAAAAAAAAAGTTATCACAAGAAGCTGGAGAACAGAGCTAAGGATGGCCACATATCCCAGAGACTTGTCATTGTAAGAAGGAACTAAACTTATCCCTGATGGCACTGGAGAGATGACTCAGATGTTAAGAGTGTTTGCTGCTCTTGCAGAGGACCCAGAACTCAAGTCCACCAGAGCACAAGTTTCTTCTGCTTGTTGATCATGTATATGGCCTTGAATCCATTTCTCAGTATCACACTATCTTAGTTTATATAGAATAGTTTCATGTGAAATGATACGTGTAGTGTGTATATAATGTTTATATGCTTTAGAAATAAACAAGATTAAACTATGATACAGTAGCACCTGATTTTTGTCATATAACCTATGATTCCATGTTGATAGACATCTGCACACCTGGTCATGTTGATAGCATTGTTCTGTTTCACTATGATCCCCTTTTCTTTCTCAGATTGCTTTCTTATATTACCCAGGACCACCTGCCCAAGGTGATACCACCCATAGGTTGGGATCCTCCAACATCAATCATTGATCAAAAAAATGCTTGACTTGAAAGGCATTTTCTTGATTAATAGAAAATGAAAACTGTGTAAACATACAATGTAGAAAGTCCTAGTAGTCTGTTTCCAGACAGAATGCTGCGAAATGAGTCCTTATCCAAGTTTGCACCAATCAACAATTGATCCAAAATAAAATGTAAGGGGCTTGCTCCAATACTGACCTAAACATGAGACAAATTTACACTATTACAAGCATGTTTGTAGATAAAATATGGAAAAGCATTGCTGGCTTTGTCAGCAATCCTTGTACTGTTAGGAACACCATGCAGATTTTAAAGCGTTTACTGAGCCGAATTCATTGGGAGTATTTGCCCATTCTTGTGGTTTGCTGAATTTTGTATCATTGTTGCCTCATCGGTTTTAAGGACTATAGCAAAAGATTACTTCTTTGCTATCTGAGTCATCATATGTTATCATATATATCCTACATAATTCCATGTATTTTATAATATTTTACAGTGATCATATAATATTTATTAAATGTTTGAGACTTTTGTCATATCTAAGGAGGCATTCCCTACCAAAATATGGTTTAAACTAAAACTAAACAATTTTTTTTAGGATTGTGGATCCACATTTTAAATATGGACATTTATTTCATCTATACTGCATTTGAGGATAAGGACTAATATGAAGATTCAAGTTTACTCTTCTAAATAATTACTAAATGCCCCACTCTTATTCACTAAAGCCATCTTCCCTACCTAGACTGGAGTTTAGACATGGCTCTTGACCTCCTTATAAGATGTTTAACTGTCTCTGCACTTGAGACAGCTGATAATGGTACAAGTCAGCATGGTGCCCACTTGTTTCTTTGTATTTCTCTCTTCTCCAAAAGACAAAGAAAAAATATTCATGTACTGGCTCTTATGTGACTGACCCTCTCTCCACCTCACCAGCCTTATACAGAAAATACTAATGTGAAGAAATCCTACTACACACAGTTTTGAGTAATCATAACAATAGATAGTATAAGTGATTGTCCATGTTAGCCTTTGCCATCATTACCAAATTATTATTTTCCTCTATGGATTGTTACTTTCTTTCCCTGTATTCCACCCTTAATGTACATCATTCCATGCTAAATATTTATAGTTTATAATTATACTTCTATAGAAATGAGGCTTTAAAAGCTCACCATAATCTTTACTATCACTATTCCTGGAGATATGAGGCCTTTTGTATTATACCTTGTTTTGCTGGATTATACTTTTTCTCTGGGATGAATTATGTCTTCCCACATTCCATCACAATATTCCAGGCAAGCAAATACCTGGGGTATTTAGGCAGATCAAGGTAACAAACATTAATATGAATACTTTTGTGACCACATTTCAGGTTATGTATTTAGAATCTAGAAATCAAGACAGGTCATTAAAAGTTTACTAAGGTCCTCATTGTTTCAACTCAACTAGCTAGCCAGTAAGTAACTGGGACCCACCTGTTCCACCCTCCCTTGTGCTGGGATTGCAGGCACACAACGCCACACCCAGTTTTGGGGGGGGTGGTCGGAATCTGAACTCAGATTTTCATGATTGTATACCGGGCACTTTTATGCACTGAGCCCTCTCTGCACCCTGACTTAATACTTATGATATATTTTGGCTGGAAATTCAAGTAGTTCTGCTTGAGGTTGACCACTAAGATAATAGTTCTCAAGGCTGATAGGCTGATATAGTTCAATACTTTATCTGAATGAATTGCTCACATGGACAGTTTAACATGTTCACTCATGGCTCAGAGGACATGCAAGGAGGCTCATAACCTTCAACACCAGCACTACATGGGAGTTTTTTTTTAATTCCTAAGAAGAACAAAGAGTAACCCAAATTGTAGTGCGACTAAGATATGCAGGTGACTCTAAGGCAAAAACAAATATGGATACACATAGAGAATCATATTGACTCTTGGCTGATCCAGGAACTAGTTATTACTACTTTCACTATTCAAGTTAGGAATATGGAGCTTGGAGAGCTAAAATACTTTCCCATGAAGGCACTGTTAGCAGTTTGTTAACTAAGGTTGGAACACAGGCCTAGTCAAGCTCAAGGACTTGGTGTGATGCCGATGCCAATAATTTATTCTAAATACTTTCATTCACCTAACTTCCTCCAGGATGGTGCAGCTTTCACCTATTATGCAGAGATCATGTAGGACCAGTGAGTAAATCCAGCCTAGAAGAGTATTCTGCAGAAAAACACAAGGAAAAAATACACACAAAACTTGCCAAAGGACATCAGGACGATACTCAGGATCATGTCCTCTTCCAATGTAACTTTAAATATCTAAGCTTCATTAGAGCCATGCAGATGGTCAGAAACCACTGCAGATGTTCCCCCTGGCCTGGGATATTGATTATACCTGTCAAGGAATTTCTGCTTTTATTGATGCCATTATCATATTTAACTCATAACTCAAAAATCACATGTGTCCTCGTGATTTCTGTGGTCTCCTCCCACTGTCAGTAGGCTGTCACTCAAAGCAGGCTCCTAATTCCCAGCCAACCATTTCTCAACTACAAACACACTGTCCTCATGACATCAAATCACCTGGATCAAATGTATTTATAACTGAACGTTGGTTCTTCTTAGCACCCACTTGGCCATGGCTACTTAGGTTCACCTACCTTAATTAATCTATTCTACTTATATTTATTAGGTTCCCACTATGCACCAAGTGCAACGTAAGGTTCCTTGTGTTAACAGTCCCAAAGTCAAGTAGTTATGGAATCACAGCAACGCATCCAGCAATTGAGGCATTATAAGTATGCTCTGGAAAGAAGTAAGGCATGCAAGAATTGGAATTCCAGATCAGATAAGATGTGGGTGAAAGGAATCAGGATGTGTTAGCAACTTTGCTCATTCCAGTGACAAAACACCAGGCATAGCAATGTAAAGTAATAAGGTTTTATTTTGGCTGATGTTCTCAACAGTGACAAAGAAGTCCAGGTCACCATGGAAGGGGTGGTGTGGCAAGTCTATGGAGGGCAGATGACAGGGGTGGCATGGAGTGACAGGTCTGTGGAGGGCAGAGTATGTGACAGATCGTTCACATTGTGACCACAAACCAGGAAGCAGGGAGGGCTAGAACAGGCCGGGGCTAAGCTTCAACTTCCAAGTACCACCCCCAGTATTCCAACTCTGCCAGTCTCAAGCTTTCTACAACCTCCCAAGACCCCAGCAATTGATGGGGACCAAGTGCTCAAACACAGGAGCCTGTGGGGACATTTGATACTTCAACCATAACAGAATATATCAGTTCTCTTCTCCACCATCCTTTCAATTTTATAGTGAGAATAATATGTTTTAAATGTTTCTTAACAGCAGGAAAAGAAGCCTCAGATAAAGACCCATCACAGTGCACCAACTAGAAGAAAGCACACATGGGTGTTAGCCACATTCCCAGGTTGAGGCTGATGTTGGCTCCCTAGAAAGCTGTGACTATTGCAGTAACACCCAAGCACATTAGCACCTGAAACGTCCATGCCCTCTGCTCCTCTCACATCTCCTTTAAGTATCCCTGAAATGAGCCACACTTAAGTAGGTGTGCCTGGTTAAAATGAGTCATATCTACTAAGAAAGCAGCAAGTCTATTTGGACTTCTTTCCACCCAAGTTGGACTTTTCTATATTAAAAAGGGGGGGGGAACTGACTCAGGGGTCAAAGAACACCTTTGTTCTTACAGAGGACGCAGGTTCAATTCCCGGCACTGTCTTCATGGCTCAGACCCATCTATATCCTCAATCCCCGGGAATCCAACTCTTTCTTCTGACCTCTATGGCTACCAGGCACACATTTGGTATACAAAAATACATGCCTTTAGAAAGCTCATACACATAAAATAATAAAATAAGTAAATATAAAACAATCCTAAACAAACATTTAACCAGCACACATTTATTTTTAAATTAAGATGACACACTTTCAGGCAATAACCATATGTTCATGCCTGCCCTTGTTAATTGGTAGGAAAATCAGACTCCCTTTAGGTTAGAATGTAAGTTTGTTGGGTGAGACCATGGGCTTTCATTTCACTGATGTACCAACGGGAACGTCCCAGCTCAAGGGCTCAGCTGCTCACAATGGACACATACCTCATCTCTGACAGAGTCTAAGCCAGCTGTCCTCGTTTCTAACTCTCCAAACCTTGAGCCTGTAATGTTGTGACCCTTGAAAATCCCTACTGTTAGCCACTTGCTCCATTTTCCAGCATCTTATCAAGATAGTTCTCTGCACACAGTATGTCTAGACCCTTATAGAACAGCACACGTGGACTTTTAGAAATAATAGAACCCTCTTTGAAAGATTTACTTCATCTGTGTGAGAGTATTTGCACACGCAAGTGCACACGGAGGGAGAAGAGGGCACCAAGAATCTGTCACTTTCTGTCAGTTCCTTCTTTGGAGGCAGAGACTCTCCGAACTTAGGGCTTACATTTTCTGCTAGGCTGGAACCAACAATCTTAGTGCCTCCACTCTCCCCTCAGAAACTGGGGTGATACGAGTGTGTCAGATGCCACATGGTGTCTACGATTTTTAACTCTGGTTCTCAAGATTACACAGCAAGTGCCCTTAACTGCCAAGCCACCTCTCCAGCCCCATTGAAAATTTCAGTCTATGCTGTAATCTGACTTCTAACTTAAGCCGGATTATTCAAAGGATATGCTCTAACAAACCTCTAAGATTTATCAGCTGACCATCCTAACACAACTTCATGAATTCTGGCAAGGAGCACAAGGCTGTGAGTGTAGATGAAACCTTTAGAATTGTTTGCTACTTGGTAAACCAAATAGAAGAATGGTGTCTCTACTATGAAAAAGCCCAATATTTTATGTCATTATGTAGCAGGTAGCTGGCCTGAAACAGTAACTAAACATTGCCAAGGAACCATGGAAAGCATCTCACTGTAAATGTGTGTTCCTCTGCTTTAGAACAATGAGAGACAACACCCAAATGCTGACAGAAATGGATAGAGCGGGAAGGTCCGTGAGCACTTCAAGATGGATAGCTAAATCAGAACAACATCAAGGCAAGGAAGAGGACAGGTGGCTTTTTTAAAAAAATGCAGAAGAAAACTGGGATAAAAGGAATCGTGCCTCTGAAGAAGAGCTCAAAAAAAAAGGAAGAGTAGCAAGCAAAACCAGTGCCCTCAACCGGCCAAGAAGAAGCTGACTGTCTGCTCTAGAACATGTTGATTGGACATGATGCCGAGAAGTTGACCTACTGTGCAGCATGGTGAATAATGGATACAAAGCCTCGCAAACATGGCGGTGGCTTCATGATCTCCTGACAGGCCACCTAGGTCGTTAAAACCTTGCCTGTGGTGGCAGGTGCAGGTTGATTGTTCTGTTCTGTTTCGTGTTTTTAGATATCAATTCCCAGGCTTGAATGAGAACCTGGGCTGAGCCCTGCCTCTGATGGTTAGTTCCACATCAGCAGGTCATGCATACCACTCTGTTAAGCCAGTGCTTCTGGGATGTACACAGGCATGGTAGAAACCCACCACTTCCCAGTATCAGAGGCTCCTTGTCCACTGTCCAGAATCTACAAGAGAAAACCCAACCCCCTGCCCCAAGATGTGAACTTTGACCTTTATTAGGTTTCTCAGGTCAGTACTTCTCATAAACTATGACCAGAACCTATATCATCTCAAGCTGACTGGAACCCACACTGATCCTGACAACTGGTCTGACCTCTCCAAAAAAGAGTTCACGGAGCTTACAAAGCTCATCCTTCTCCACCATGCTTTCAAATTAAAAGACACCAAGAGATAGAAGCCATGAAGATAGCACATTGACACAAATGCTTCTTGATGGGTCTCATGTTCCATCTTGTTACATAGAATCAGTTGAGTAGGCAGTTATTTGAGTGTGAACATGTGTGTGTGTGTGTGTGTGTGTGTGTGTGTGTGTGTGTGAGCGTGTGTGAGCGTGTGTGAGCGTGTGTGAGCATGTATGAGTGTTTGTGTTTAAACATGTGCAAGCATGTTGTCTCTGGTGCAATAAAGCATTAAGAGTACAAGAATGATGAAAGATAAAGAAACACATATAAGCAAAAATTTATAAAAATCTCCTAGGAGACATAAAATATTCAAATATCCCACACCGAGGCATTATTGTATCTAGGATACATTAGAAGCTTCATGCAAACAGGGTCCACAGCAATTGGCTGATGGAGCGAAAGCTTTTGCTATTGTTCACAGGGATGGGTTGAGGACAGAATACATTTATATCCATCTTCTGAGAAGCCTTTATAAATCTAAGAAGAAAACAGAGAGTGTTTAACGTCTGACAACATGCCCCTCAGGAGTCAAAATAACACTAGTCATTGCCATCAGAAATACACAAATGAACTGTCAAAACACACAAGTTTAATTCTCTGAATCAAAATACAGTCTCATTCTGTTTAGAAGAGGCTGCACAATTGGCAAAGCTATAAATAAATTTACCTGTCCTTATTCACAATGTTTTCACTCCAACCTCAGAGACCAGGTCACAAGCATTGGCTCTGCAAACATTTCCTCAGCTTGGTGAGTATGGACCAACACAGAGGGCTGATGGGCGCTGTGATTTTCCAGGCGGAGTTACTGTCATGGTACGCTAAGGCTGCCATAACCAAAGACCACAGCCTGACGCTCAAAATGTATTTCACATGGTCCTAAACACCGCAAGTCTGAGTTCGAGTCTAGTTCAGCAGACTGACTTCTATGGTTACAGCTGTCTTTTTTTAATGCAGAGTGGAGACAGCCTGGGCAGGCCTGTCACCAGCTAGTGTTTGCTCATGGTAAACCCATGCTGAGCTTGCTTTCCAGGGGTAAGGAGCATTGCATTTGTTATGGGAAGGGTGCAGGGTGACTGATTCTTATGACGTATTTTATTCCCTCAGATGAATATTTATCTCAAAAGGGATTTTTTATCCCCATGTTTCAAACAGAGAATTAATTTTTGGAGTCTGAACTAAATAAGATGATAAATGTTTATATAAAATTAATTAGCAAAATGAACTATTTAATTATCCAATAAGATGCTCCTGCCTCTAAAAGCCTGTCAACCGAAGGTTTGGTCACCAGCCTGGAGCTGCTAGAAGTGAGCAAAGTCTTTAAGTTGTTTATCTTACATATTTCATTACAGTGTTAAACTAGCATGGTTACTAAACCCCTAGCTCTGAGCCAGATAAGTAGGTCTGACGCCACATGCCACTGCCCAGTTAGCAGTGGGTACTTGGAGCTCTGAGATAAGAACTCTGAAGTTTAAGTTGGTCACATGCTCACCAAGTATCCATATGTGACATCCAGGAATAGGTGTTGCAGTCCCAGGTGTGGAACCTGACCAATCCTACCTAACAACTCTGCCTTCAACAGCACCCGGTACTGCGTCAGCAAGATCAGTCCTTTGCTCTGCAGGTCTGACATTAGACATCACTATCTTATTAGGTCTACAACAACAACAAAAAGCATTCCTAAGCATAAGGAAAAATTAAATCAAGTAAAATACATGGAACACATATTTTATTAGTTTACAATAAAATTCAAGCACTACTAGTTTTGTGGTGTACGGCTGAAAGTTAAGAGTTTTGTGATTTTGGTTATTTTTATTAACTCTAGAGTAAGTAGGTGGATTTTTTTTCCTTTTAAAGTAAACAATATTCTGTGGGGAAAGGCTAACCTTTCTTGGTGCTACCTCTTTTTTCCTGGGGATTATTAATATCTTTTTAATAGAGTTCATACTGCAGAATCAAATTTTTATATCACAGAGGGATTTTCAATTTATCTCAAGTTGCACGCTATTCGTCGTCTATCAAACTGAGTTTAAGTTTCTAATTGGAATAATTTTTCAAGTGTTGAGCAATAAAAAGGCAGCAAGTGATATATTTAAATTATTTATCCATCTTATTTATAATTAATTCACTTTCTTCCTTGCTGCACAGTGAGGCTAACCCATTGCATTTGATTTTCGAGTCTTCGCTATCATTAGGCAACAATAGAAGTGGCTGATTTCTTTCCACCCCGCTTGTGCTTCATTGGTCTCCGGGGACCCAGGCAGCATCAGTTTAAATCAGTTAAATTTAATGCATCAGTTCTGTTGTGCAACACTCAGCTCCCAAATCAAGAGCACAGTGAGATGATGCCCTACTCAAAAGAAAACTGGAAAGAGGAAAAAGCAGCCACCTGATAAGATGCATAAAAAAAAAATTTCACCCAGAAACTTGCAAGGACTATATATCCTCCACTGTATCCACCTCCTTCTATTATTAATATATATTACTATATTATTAATATTGGCATAGTCTCCCCTAGTGTGTGGTAACTCTGTTTAAATTCCTGTCTTATATGTATACATTTTAGGAAGCTTCTACAGTAGTAGGCTATCATGGCTTTTCCAATGGTCTTTAGTGTTCGCTGCCATCCTTTACCTTGCCCTCCCACTCCTCACTAAGTGATAATTCCTAGTGTTGTTTCCCCTTTTCCTTTTATAGCACTATTATCTATTTCCAATTCCTTAGAATATTCCCCTCCTCCAACCTACTCTGGTCTCCTATTAGCTACCGAACTCCTATGGATATTCTGGATAAAATACACATGTCTAAAGTTTAAAGACTAACATCCACACATAAAAGAAACATGCAATGTTTTCCTGGGTCTGTGGTACCTTACCGGGATGACTATTTCTAGCTCCATCCATTTCATTGCAATTTCATAAAGTTATTTTTCTTAAAAGCGTAATAATATTCCATTGTGTAAAGCTACCATTAGCCATTCATCAGCTGATGGAGATTTAGACTGTTTTCAGTGTCTGGCAATTACAACTACAGCAGCAGTGAACGTGACTGAGCAAGCGTCTTTGTAGTAGGATGTAGAGTTCTTTAGGTATATGCCTAAGAGTGGTACAGCTGGATACTGAGATCGATCAATTCCCAGCTTCCTGAGAACTTCTACACTGATTTCCGCAGTGGTTGTACACTTTTCACTTCCTCATCCTCAGGCACACATGTTGTCATTTGCTTCATTGAACTTGGCCACCATGACTACTGGGCATCAGTTATGCAGTTTGTCCTCTATGCTTTATGCTGCCTTGTAGGTTATCCGAACCATTTCCCAATATCTCCAATTTCTTGTCCCATTATCAACAAACTTCCTACCTCTGACCACAAACATGGCCACCTCCCTCCTTACATTCCACCCTTCTGTGTTCTTTCTTGTTATGACACCTTAATTATTGTCAGAGCTTTGCATCCATTGGCTACCTTACTCTCTTGCATGCTCAGAGAGCCACCGACCGTTCACTCCACCATGCTCTGGTTCACACTCCTGTAATTCCACTCTGCCAAAGGCCCGAAACGCCATCCATTCTGACCTCCTACACATACACATTCATACACTTGTCCTGACAGGAGCCTAGAGTGTGTCTCCTTATCTCCTGGGATGTCCTGCAGTTTCTCAGGCTTCCCTTCACACAGGGTATGTCCCATCTTCACTCCCTTTTCATCTTAGTAAGGATTGTTATTGTTGGGATGAAACAACACAAAAAGCAACTTGGGGAGGAAAGGGTTTCTTTTACTCACAGTTCCATATAACAGCTCATCATCAAAAGCAATAAGGACAGGAACTCAAACAGGGCAGGAACCTGGAGACAGGAGCTGTTGCAGAGACCATGGAGGGATGCTGCCTACTGGCTTGCTCCTCATAGCTTGCCCTGCCTGCTTTCTTATAGAAACCAGGACCACCAGTCCAGGGATGGCACCACCCACAGTGGGCTGGACCCTCCCCACAAGTCACTAATTAAGAAGATGCCCTACAACCAGATCTTATGGAGGCGTTTTCTCAACTGACGGTCCCTCCATCCCAGTGGCTCTAACTTATGCCAAGCTGACATAAGACTATCCAGCACACTTTTTCACCAACATGCATCAATTACTAACAAATGAGTACTCATGGACAGACACTGCTACTCCTCCACTCACCAGTGAGCAGCACATATCTTTGTTTCTCATTCAATAGCTGGTATAGGCTGGGTACTCAGTAAATGTCAGTAGAATAAGGGATCTGAGAAGATCCCAGAAGGAAAGATGGAGAACAGGCTAAGATGGCAAGTGACCCAGAACGTCAGCTAGAAACTCAGAGACTGCAAATCTGAGAAGATGAGAACACAACCTGAGGGTATTTGGAAACAGATGTTGGTGTACATTCCTGCTAGCTATACCTGAGAAGAACAAATGTCAGGGTCAAATGCCTTCAGTCTGTTACACAGATCACAACAGCCACAAAGCGAGGAGCAGAAACTGTGCCAGGAAGGTAAGGGTTAGGTAACAGAACAAAAACAGTATACATGATGATGGCGGTGATTTACTGAGTTTTCTCTACCTGTTGGGTACTAGGGGCTTTCCATTCTTTGCTCATCCAATCTCCAAAACAACCCCATGGAAAGAAATTTGCAGGGAAACGGATGAATCTGAACAGGATGGCATTAACTGAGGTGACCCAAACTTAGAAAGAAAAAAAAAACATGTTCTCTATGACATATGGATTCCAGCTGTAAAGTATAGAGGGGTGTGTGTGTGTGTGTGTGTGTGTGTGTGTGTGTGTGTGTGTGTAAAAGAGAGGGAGGGGACAAGAAACTAGAAAGGAGACTAAGAGAGGGTAATAAAAAAAGAGAAGGTGGAAGGTGACAAGGGAGAATGGAGTGTGTAGAAATACATGAGCATAAAAAATGAAAAGAAACCGCAGGGAAGGGGAGGGTACAAGGAGAGAGTAGGGTGTCGGGGATAAGGAAAGAGGATTTACTAAAACACACTTTGTTAAGAATTTCATAATGATACGTAATATCTTGCATGCGAACTAAAAATGTTTTTAAAAAGCCCCCCCCCACACACACACACGGAACTACTATGGCAAATAGTGTTTCTTCCTCTCCTCTTCCCTCTCTCACTTGTAGGGAATGGGCTTGCCACCTCTGGAGAGCTCTCTCTGACTTTCCTGCTGACATCGGGTTTACTCATATGACGTTCCCTGGCCATGGCACGTGAATGGATAAGGGATATGCACAAGTCTGTGAAGTTGTAGGCACCATTGCAGTTTCCCAAGAAGTGTGAGAAAATGGCATGCTTCACATGAGATTGCCTGCAAGGTGTATCCCAGAAGTCATAGGGCCCTCCATGTCCAGCACTCAGTTGTGGAATACAGACTAAATCTGGGCTGCCTTGCAGAAACAACAAGCTTGGTCAGTTCAGCACAACACCTAATCACAGTGGAAGCAGGAAACCAGAGCTCATGCCATATCTCTGCCTTATTAAAAGGATGCTCCATTTTTAGAACGGGATATAGGTCTACTCAGTTTGGGCTCCACTCCCTCCATCCACTGTTCCCCTTACCATGTGACCAGGACCCAAAAACAGTACAAGCAACTCGACATCTGCTTGGAATTGAAGACTCAACCCACACTCTGCATTTTAGCTAAGTCTTTAGAAAAGCATTTTCCTTCCAAATTCTATTAAGTCCTGCCTTCTACACTGCCTTAAAGCAAGCATCTGTGGTTAGTAAGAGCAAATCATGAAATGGAAATGGGAAGCTCATCCATGTCCAAGTCCAATATGAAGATGGGGAAGGCGACACACTCATTCTCTCACCATGTAGGGATTACATAGCTGTAACAGCTCATGTAAGGGTCATGGTGTTGCTTTACAGCATGGTAGCACTTGCTTCAGCCACCAGCAGGTCCCTCTGCTGGGAGCTCATACCCCATGCTGGCTTTGCAACTCTCTTCACAGGCCTGTCAGTATTCTCTGGGGACTGTTACAATATGGAGAAGGATAACCTGTTCTTTTCAACACTTGCCTATACCAGGATTCTGTTGTTAGCTTTTCACAATTTGTAGGAGTGAAATGGACCTGTAACCATAACAATAAACACCCTGAGAGGTGCTGAGTTAGGAGTCCAACATCATAGACACCTCTTTGCTCAATCCTGCCTCAGCACAATGATCTGGAACACCCAATCAATAAAGAAATGAATACTGGTGGGTCAAGATGGTAGAAGAAGCAGGTAGAGAAATCCCTGTGTCTCTGAGCCATGCTTTCCCCAGTGAACAGGAAAGTTTTTGACAGGCTGGTTTATGAATAAAATCATGACATGAGACTTTTTCCAAAATGTCTGTTAAGAACCACTTCAAAATGAAGCCATCAAAATTATTGCAAAATGTAGACTTTAAATGCAAACAGCCGGGGGAAGGAGCGTGCTTGTTATGTAGAATTCATTATCAGTGTTTCTGAGTACAGCCACTAGAAGCATTTGCATGGGATTGTTTTTATGCAATTGCTTGGAACATGAACAGAGAAAAAGCTGAATGTGGAAATTCCAGAATCCCAGGGCTTATTTAGGTTTGAGTTTTCTCCTGTCTTGTCAGAAAGAAATCTTGTATGTATATTTCTTTTCTCTAAAATCTTCAAGCTTTAATACAATAACCAATCTGATTTTGTCTAATTGATCGGGAAAGTTATTAACTATTGGTGCACCACTAAAGTGTGGGGGTGGAGACCATATATGAAGGATTTGATCAATATCATTTGTGGAAAAACCAATCATTAGATGCATTAGATTACTTTTCTTAGGAATCTAGCTGATAATGTAAAAGTGTGTACATATATAGAGTCACACAAGAGTATTGTTTAGATTCATTTAAGATCTGCAGATCTATGTAAGGGTGAGGTTACCCAATAAACTATCAAGCAGAAGGATAAATAGGGAAAACTATATCAATTATAAAAATCTTCTTAAAATGGAGTAATTTAAGTGGTAGATTGAGGATTAGAAGCAACCCTACTCACCACAAGAAGAATATGGCTATTTCATATCGATGAGAAGGTATTTTGAATCTAGTGGCATGCCATCAATATGGAAGAAATGATTCTTCAAAGTACAGAGAATAAATATGGCCACAGGAACACCCCCAAATGAAAAGCCAGACAGTTCAGATTATGTAAATTTAATAAAATTTGCATATCAAAAACTCAACATAATCCAAATTCAAAGGCAGATGATAGCTGTCAATGTCTGAACACATCTGTTCAAGAAAATAACTCTAATACACAAAAAAAGGAGGAGGAGGAGGAGGAGGAGGAGGAGGAGGAAGGAAGAGTAAGGGAGAAGACAATGAGGAGGAAAAGAAGAGTAGAAAAGTAAGAAGAGAAAGGAGAGGAAGAACAGAAGAAGAATAAAGAAAAGAAGAGAAGGAGCAAGAGAAGAGGAAGAGGAAGAGAAGGGGAGGAGGAGCAAGAGAAGAGGAAGAGAAGGGGAGGAGGAGCAAGAGAAGAGGAGGAGGAAAAGAAGGGGAGAAAAAGCAAAAGAAGAGGAGGAAGAGAAGGGGAGAAAAAGCAAGAGAAGAGGAGGAGGAGAAAGAGATAGTAGAGCTACTTCACAAGTCACTTACTAAAAAGGAAATGGGCAAGAAACATGAACAAGTAACACAATTCCTGCATCAGCCTGAATCTACAACAAAGATTTTGCTAATCAATAAATTTTGTTAATTGTAGTGAAATAGAAAAGAATTTTGCTATTAGAAGTCTATCATAGAGAAAACATGCTAAGACAGAAAAAAAGTTTCTTGAAGCAGGAAAAAAAAAGAAGAAATAAGAACAGAAGTGTAGCTAGAGATGGAGTGCAGTTAACTGTTGGGGACTGTGGACCCCCAGACCCTGAATTTTCTGTAAACAACTTGTTTTCCTGCAGCTGCTCCGAGCAAATGGCTTGTTTTCCTGCGCTTGCAGCTGCTCTGAGCACGAGACAGGGCCGTGGTTTCTGGTGGGCTTGCAGCTGAAAAACCCCAAGAGTTAGGGCGTGGTCATTGCGTTGAGTCTGTAACTGTCAATCAGCAGAAATGAGAGCTAATGAACAATCAAGTTTATTCCTTCTATCACTTTTCTGTGAAAGGTGATAAAAAATTCATTCAGATAATTGATCAGAGAAATACAGGAGAAAAAACTAAAAATAAACCTGCTGAAGGATCAGTTTTCTTTCAAGGCTATAACAAATTTAATGCTTGAAACAACCCATACTCATTTTCCCCCAGTTCTGAAGGTCAGAAATCTACAAGAGTTTCACGGGGCTGAGTCCAGAGGGAAGCAGGCAGGACTTCAACCAGGGTCTCTAGGCAAACATCTGTCACCATACCTTTTCCTGCTTCTAAGGGTTTCCTGCATAACTTGACTCGTGATCCATTCCTTACACCATCCAGATTGTTATTCCACTGTTACATTCCCCACTGTCCTGGAGTCTGGCCTTCCTCTCCTAGGGATCCTGTGATTGATCTTGTGTCTAGCCTAATGAATAACCAAGAATAATCTTCCTGTCTCAAGAACCTGGATTGAACACATCTTGCAAACTTCCTGTTTTTCTACTCACTAGCTCTGAGGTTCGAACATGGTGGCATCACCCTGTTGACCACACCCAACCACCAGACAATGAGGCACAAAAGACAGGGTTCTTGTTGGAGCAGCAGTGTGGTAGGTAGGTCTTTATTTGTTTGTTTGTTTATTATTGCTGGTATTTTAGACATGGAACCATTATTCCCTTGGGAGAGCTACATTAAAAGTAAGCCAATTTGATTTCTAGAGAAAGGATTTCTCATTCTTAAGCCTCTCTCCCTCCTTCACCAGCCTTCCAGAGGTGCTGCCCAGCTGATGGCTCACCCTTTTCAAGAGCGATTCCAGAACATCTGCCACGTGGTGGATACAGATGTGATTGCTGGCTTTTGCTTTACAAATCAGAATGATGCCTCTGAGTCTTACCTGCTCTCATCTCCGATTGGACAGAAACAGGATTAGGATGCCACTCAGCCACGTGAGTACAATAGGACCCCAAGTTGTCCACCTTAGAAAACCCCCAGGAAGGGCAATGAAGGGTAATGAAGGCAGTCAATGAAAGTGACTCAGTTCCATTATAGAACATTCAACATTTGATCACATAGGAAAGGACTGTGTATAGGGGTCTGATCACTCATGACATGTTGTGTTTTCCCAAAATACTCTATCATCTACTCTCTGGCCACCAGTCCTCCTTTTCCCTCCCCTCTCCTCTGGGTTCACCATCTATAAAGACAGGCATACTTATGTTAAGTCTCAGACTGTTATGGTGAGATAAAAATTACTACAAAATTCTACTATAGAATTGTACAGATACCAGAATACACAGAAACCTATTGTGTTAATCGGGTTACTGTTGCTGTGACAGAATGCTTGAAGCAGTTTAAAGGAGAACATGACCTAGTCTGACTCAATGTTTCAGTCCATCATAGCAGAAAGAGTGTGGACTCACAGAGTCATCAACTCATGGAAGCCAAGAAGCCCATCAAAGGAAAGAAATGATCAGGTCAATATCACCCTTCAATGATACGCTCCAAAGAAGCACACTTCCACAGTTCCAACTAACTCTTACTAGTCCATCTGAGGTTTGACTCCCTCAGTGGATTTAACTATCCATTAGAGTGAAGGCTTTGTGGTCTAATCACTTTGGGAAATCGTTGTGGGTATGTTCCACAGATCTCCTAAGTACCTCTCAATCTAATCAAGCTGAAAATCAAGGTAGAAAATCACAGGTCCATCCCTTGCCAACCTGATAACACAGCACACCAGTCTTTTCCACTTTTTTCCAGCCATGCTTATCAAACAAATACAATAATGAAGTAATAATCAATCCTGCCTGGTACACCTATACTGCATGCAACCATAAATACCCTTGCCTTTCCCAAAGGTTAACCCTTCAGGATTGCATGGTGGGTTGGATTCTGCTCCATAGCATATGCTCACTGCCACTCTATGCCTTGTGGAATGACCTGACCCTCCTGGGATACTGAATCGTCATCCTGGGTCTGGTCTTCTCCTCTTCCCAGAGATAATTCTGCACCCTCTCCAGGGTCACACCACTACCACTATCATACCAACTGCTGTTGTTACCATGGCAACCCTCTAAGAGACAACAGTGCCCATGGATTGATAAAGAGTGCAAAATAAACCACTTCAGAGATGGTTACAAGAAACAGCATCTGCTTTCTTGCATGTGAGAAACCACTAATATATCAGACGCATATTGACTATGATTGACTGGTTGGCACACCTAGGATTGGACAGTGAGCACTCACACCACCAAGGTCTCTATGCAGAAGAAGCACATTGAAGGAGACACGTTAAGTATAAACTTATCTGTAGGCAGCTACTGGCTACTCACACGACTTCAGAATTCCATGTTGTCACTGCAGGAGGATAAAGTGCCATGCTTTTTATTTAGAAGGCCAAGTATGCTGGCCAGCAATTCAGGCCTGCATTTCCTCCTACAACCAATTTTGAAAGTGTTAATTTGACTATTCTTGAATAATCCTTGACCTGTTGCCTCTTCAGAGGCCTCACCCTCTGAGTCAAGCCACACCCATAAACTCTGGTTTCTTAGAATGTTAGAGGGTCCCACACAACTCAGCCACATTTCAATGAGCAAAAGGAAGAATATACAGGTGCCGAAGTTATTTCCAGATTTTAAATACCATGTGACTTCATTCTCACTAAAGTGCCTATAAAAATGAGGCCATCAATGCAATACTGACAAAGATGTAGAGAAAATGGAACTTCAGATCTGATGGCGACATGAGAAGTGGTGCACTCATTTTAGAAAATACTTTTGCCATTTATTTAGAAACTATACAGTAGTTGATCACATAGCCCAGCATCTCACCTCTTATATTTCTACCTAAAAGAGAGAAGGATTATATGCAGATAAAACCTTATAAATGAATTTTCACAGCAAAAACTATAAATAGCAGTCAAAATTATAAACAATCCAAATGTCAGTCAACTACCTGATGAATAACCAAGACTTCATACCTCATACGATGGAATTCTGTTTGACAAGTAAAAGGAAGTGAGCCTAGACGATTTCTGCACAGTGAGGTTTAAGGATATTGTGCTAGTGAGAGAAGCCAGGGACAGCAGACTCCACATACGTGAACCCATTTCTAAGACATTTACAGAAAGACCTCATCAATACATCAGAAAGGAGCTGGGAGGGCTGAGTGCTAGAATCGGGAATAGGAAGAGACTGAAAATGTAGATAAGGTGTTTTGGGGGTGACCCCAGGAGCAGATCTCCCAGACAGACTTGCAACATTGTAAACCAGCTATGCATTAGTGGATTATACACATGTGCATACATATTTATACACAGAACAAAAATAAAATAAAAAATTGGTGAATTGCTTGGCTTAAATAAGAGAATCATATTCTGTGAAAAGCATACCTCAATGAAGATGATGAAATTATAAAAATAAAACTAGGTAATGAATAAATTTCTGATAAACTGATTGTTTTAATTGTCCAGCACTGACCTTTCTTTTTTTTTCTATTATTTATTTATTTATTTATTAAAGATTTCTGTCTCTTCCCCACCACCGCCTCCCATTTTCCTCCCCCTCCCCCAATTAAGTCCCCCCCCTCTGCCCGAAAAGCAATCAGGGTTCCTTGTCCTGTGGGAAGTCCAAGGAACCCCCACCTCCATCCAGGTCTAGCAAGTTGAGCATCCAAACTGCCTACGCTCCCACAAAGCCAGTGCGTGCAGTAGGATCAGAAACCCATTGCCATTGTTCTTGAGTTCTCAGTAGTCCTCATTGTCCGCTATGTTCAGAGAGTCCGGTTTTATCCCAGGCTTTTCCAGACCCAGGCCAGCTGGCCTTGGTGAGTTCCCAATAGAACATCCCCATTGTCTCCGTGTGTGGGTGTACCCCTCGTGGTCCTGAGTTCCTTGCTCATGCTCTCTCTCCTTCTGCTCCTGATTTGGACCTTGAGATTTCTGTCCGGTGCTCCAATGTGGGTCTCTGTCTCTGTCTCCTTTCATCGCTTGATGAAGGTTAATATTCAGGAGGATGCCTAAATGTTTTTCTTTGGGTTCTCCTTATTTAGCTTCTCTAGGGTCACTAATTATAGGCTCAATGTCCTTTGTTTATAGCTAGAAACCAAATATGAGTGAGTACATCCCATGCTCCTCTTTTTGGGACTGGCTTACCTCACTCAGGATAGTGTTTTCTATTTCCATCCATTTGTATGCAAAATTCAAGAAGCCCTTGGTTTTTACTGCTGAGTAGTACTCTAATATGTATATATTCCATACTTTCTTCATCCATTCTTCCATTGAAGGGCATCTAGGTTGTTTCCAGGTTCTGGCTATTACAAACAATGCTGCTATGAACATCGTAGAGCATATACTTTTGTTGTATGATAAGGCCTCTCTTGGGTATATTCCCAAGAGTGGTATTGCTGGGTCCAGGGGTAAGTTGATCCCAAATTTCCTGAGAAACCGCCACACTGCTTTCCAAAGTGGTTGCACAAGATTGCATTCCCACCAGCAATGGATGAGTGAACCCCTTTCTCCACAACCTCTCCAGCAAAGGCTATCCTTGGTGTTTTTAATTTTAGCCATTCTGACAGGTGTAAGATGGTATCTTAAAGTTGTCTTGATTTGCATTTCCCTGATCGAAGGGAGATGAGCATGACCTTAAGTGTTTTTTGGCCATTTGAAGTTCTTCTGTTGAGAATTCTCTGTTCAGCTCAATGCCCCATTTTATAATTGGGTTGATTAGCCTTTTACGGTCTAGTTTCTCCCAGACTTTGCCAACTGACACACTCTTTTCGTATGGTCATTGAAAAGTCTTTGCCTATGGTGATTATTAAATAATCATTTATTGAATTGAACTCTGATGGTGAGGGAAAATGGACATTATATTCAGGATATCAAATTATCCTTGCAAGGGACTCATAAACACAGTATCTTGGCAAAGAGCAACGGTGCAGGTTGGAGAGGAGCAGATCATTTAGCTAAGGTCATAGCACATTAGTCTTTAAGGGGAAAACCCATCAGCATGATATGTAGCATTGCTGGCTGACTTTGGGCCAAAGGACTGTCCCTACAGAACAGTGGGCTGGTCACTCTGCAGTGTCAGAAGCTGCAGGTTCTCCTGCATATCTGATAGCCCACACCGGCACTCTTGTAACAGAGAAGACAGAGAAGGGTCTTTGCATGTTAGCTTGTCTACTCTTTGGACATCATTAGCCAACACAGCCTCCATGCTTGTCCCTGGTCAACCAGAAGCTCCTGAGCACCTAGTATGTTCCACCCTCTAACTGCACATGGATTGCACAGTGTGTTCACCTTCAGGGAGAAAAGTCCCTCAGAGAAACCTGGGAACCAGCATCGCTTTTTTTCTAGAGGTTCACTGAAAATGGTATGGCATGCCCAGAAAATGAACTCATAGGATGTCCCCAATAGCATGAGTAGCCCTCAGTCTATTGCATGGTTTGGTAAACCACAATGTCAGAAGGTTAGGTAGATTACTGAAACTTTGGCTTCAGGCATATCTGAATTTAGATCCCATTGGTAATCAGTTGTCCCTAACTTACCTCTCTCTCTCTCTCTCTCTCTCTCTCTCTCTCTCTCTCTCTCTCTCTCTCTCTCTCCTCTCTGTCTCTCTCACCATCTGGCCTAGTCTCTAAGCTTACAATCCACCTCATCTCAACATCCACAAACTGTTTGACTTTCATGTCTTCAGCTCAACACCCTATGTCAGAAGCTTCCACTGGCCTCTGAACCCTGACTACAAGCCCTCTACCACAGCAGTAGCACCAGGGTAATGTGATGCCCAACACTCTTCACTTCCGGTGCTATATTTGGACATATATAATGAATAAGTACCACCCTATCCCTCATGATACTCTCCTTCTGGGTTACAAAGGGAGAAGATGCTTGGTCAGTACTCCCCTCTTTTGGAACTGATATTGATAGTTCTTTGTAGACAATGACACATGACCAAACATATCTCAGGTCTGCAAGTAAAAAGAGAGATGGCAACAGTAAGCCACAGATTGGTGGAAAGACTAGGGAGAGCCTGAGAATGGCCTTTAAGGGCTTTAAAGCCCAGCTAGGATGATCCTTTTGCAAAAGGGTTCTGCTGACCAGCCAAAGACGAAGGTCCCTTGGCTCAGAGGATGGTCACTCACAGCAGAGAGTTGAATTTGAACCCAAGCCTCTGAGGTATAAAGATTGTGGTTGAACTAGAGATCTGTATAACTCAATCTACAGCCATTAGAGGCACATAGAGTGTAAGGCAGATATAACCGTGGAATCTTTTTGTCTCTGGAAAAAGTTTAGCACTCAAAGGTACCACAGAAACTCACTGCTGCAGCCAAGTGACCAGTAATGTCTAAGAGGAAGAAAAAAGCAGAGGCATGAGCATAAAAATCACACAGTCCCACAGATACAAAAAAAAATATCAGTATCCATCTGTGTCTTATCAGATCACCACAGATTAAAGTTAGAAGGCAACACACACGCTACCCCCAGGAACAGACAAACTCATAGAAAATGAACAGTCAACTACTGAACCACACCTGGGTCAAGGAAGAAATTAAGAAAGAAATTAAAGTCTTCCTTGAATTTAATGAAAATAAAG
>NW_004949170.1:940680-969092 GCF_000317375.1 Microtus ochrogaster | reverse complement strand
GTGGTGGCGGGGGAAGAGACAGAAATCTGTAATAAATAAATAAATTTAAAAAATGCTTAAAAATAAAAAAATCACACAGTCATGAGACATACAACTGGAGTGTGCAAAGGAGCAGGTGCATGTGTGCCAGCCAGCAAGGGGAGGACTCATCAACCTGATTCCCCATCTCCACCAGCGTACCATGCAGCTTCCCTACCTGGGGATACTTCCCAGTGCTCATTTTGTAAGACTTTCAAAGAACTTTCCCAACATTTAGCCTGAGGCTAAAATTCTCATAGACTTACTTACTGTGCTGTCATCGAAATGATAGGAACAATTCATGTGAGAGCCCAAAATCTTAGTGTAGGAAAGAAAAGCCCAAATTAAGTAGTGTTGAAATCTCCCCAGAAAAGAAATGACATGAGAAAAGAAATATTGCTTTCTCTTTGTTAGATGTAAGAGCGGTTTTCAAAGTCCGTATGAAGATGCGGATGGGTGTGGGTGAGAGAGGTCTACCTTTCCTGTCAATGTAAAGCCTGAACAGCAACACCAGACGATAATGAATGGTTGACTTGAAATGAGTTTACTGAATGCTGACGAAGACAAGACAAGGAAAAGGAATATAACAAAACAGTAAACTGAGCTGATTACGTGTACAGGTGACAGATGTGGGTCACACCCTGCATGAGGAGAATATCAGAACACCTGAACCACCCATCATCATCAAGATGCCTTCTGTCATGGGAAGGAGATCAGAGAATGCAAAGGCAGGAGCCCCACACTGATTGACCTCCAACTTAATGAAGAAAAACGCAGGAAAGAACTGCTGGTTGAATATCTATTCCACTAACAAGATGGCAAGTGAGACAATTGCAGTGTTTGAAAGTAGAGGTTCAAACATAGATAAGGTCACACAGGGCCACAGGAAGAATTTTTTTAGGAAGAATTTTTTAAACTTTTTTGATGTGCTTGAAAGCTGCAGTGCTGTAGGGCAGGGCAGCTGGGAGTGCAGAGGCTCCTCTCTGCCAAACCCCACCTTTAGGATGTCACCATTTTACTTCTTTTTGGCTCTGCAGGTGCCCCAATCTCAGTGAATATAGACCAGAGGGTCCAGTGTTGTGAGGAGCGGCAGCAGGGCTGTGTCCTGCCACCCGGCCGCCCGCACGGCTAGCTTTATACCCCGAAATAATTACACGGAAACTGTATTGTTTTAAACAATGCCTGGTCCATTAGTTCCAGCCTCTTATTGGCTAGCTCTTACATATTGATCTAACCCATTTCTAATATTCTGTTTAGCACCACGAGCTGGCTTACCAGGAAAGATCTTAACCTGCGTCTCTCTGGAGTGGTAGAATCATGGCAACCGACTGACTCAGCTTCTTTCTCCCAGCATTCTGTTCAGTTTACTCTGCCTACCTAATTTTCTGTCCTATCAGGCCAAGCAGTTTTATTTATTAGTTAACCAATGAAAGCAACAGATAAGATACAAGACCCACCTCCATCAATCCAGCACTCCTGTGATTACCTCAGAATGAAAGACAATGGACAGACCACCAAGGCTATCTTCTTCCACATCAAGGTCATCTATTTCACCAGAAGACCCCTTCTTCATGACAGACATAGATAAGGCTTCCAAGGCAGGCTTCTTGGAAATATAAGAGGTCATTCCATGTGCAGGAACAAATGTGGATCCCTTCATCACTCAAGGTAAATCTAGCACCTATTCTACCAAGAAACCAGAAGACAAATGCATTAACACATGCTTACGATCTCCTGGAAGAGCTACACTTGGGTCTGCTTTCTGAAGAAGATATTGGAAAAAGTAGCAATAACAGAGTGACAGACACCTGCCATTTCCCTTTTCCTGGGGTATTTTCACTTGTGTTATGACCATTGTGTTTCTTTATAATCACTTCATTAGGCAGCGATCACAAGGACTAGGGCTGTTAAGATTATCCCAGTGTTGATTTGGGTCATTTTTGTGACTGTGGGAAATCCTTTGACTTTCTGTGATACAGAATGGTTTTCTGTGACAATCAGAGCTAAGAATAAGAAATCTTAGCATGGAGTCTAGCAGTTAGAAAGAGCTTGGTAGATCAGAACCACCTGTGATTCATTACCCCAATAAGACAGCAAGATGGAAGTCTCCTGAGACCCCAAAGTCAGAAACATGACCAGAATGGTACTATCCTGTCACTCTCTCCAGTCTGCCATGGAAACAGTGTCAGAACTCACAGAAAAGAAAGTTGGACTTGAGGGAAGGGTCTGTGTTTAATTTGACTTTTTAAAATAATGGAAACCACTGTGATGTTGGAATGTGGTATGCGGTGTGGTATGAAGCTTGGACAGAGGTTCAAAGGGAAGTCAGTGATCCATCCTGCGTTATTCTGAATCTTGCAATGGAGAACTGGAGAGTTCAAGGAGCTGGAAGTCCTCTTTGTCCCCAAACATGACGGGGGAGGTGGTGGCTGATGATCTCCATGACAGAGGAACAGAAAGAGCTAGTCCCATCCTATTCAGAGACCATCTCTTCCCAGAAAACCTACCTAATCCTCACCCACCATTACTGCTGAAGTCACAATGCAGGGACATCTTTAGAACAAGACTGTTATCTTTCTCAGTTCACAAATTCTGGCATTCATGCTTTGAATGTGCAACTAATATTCCTGAGCATGTGAACACCGTGCTCTTCCCAGGATATAACCAGAATCCAAGGAGAAGAAGATTAAAACCAGAACTCTTCAGGCAGCTTTGAGCCTGCTCTACTGTGACTTTCTATCTGATGCAGGTGATATTTGGAACCTTTCAAAAAAAAAAAAAAACCCACTCTCTTCACCTCCTCAATGGGTTAAAGATTGAAATCTGGGACAGCCAAATAATGGGTTATCCTTATTTAAAGACATTGAGTAAATTAGATCTTTAAAAAAAAAAAAAAACTGGTACCAACAATTAGGAATGCATACTTCCTGTTTCTAAGCAATTTCAGGTTTAATTAGGATTCTCTAAGCCCCATTTGTCTTAACAATTTGACAGCTCTGGCTTCCCCTTCTACACCCACACTTCTCCTTATTCATGCTCTTTCCCGTTTGTAGTATTTTATTCCACACAAATGCCAGGAGGGAAAGGGAAGCCAGCAGCCAGCATGAGTGCAGATTGCACTGCTTCTTTCTTCCCTGGAACGCGCCACGTTCAAAGCACCTATGATAAAAGGTTATTTCCTCCTGACTGACAATGATCTCCAAGCAATTATTAAAGTGTCTTACTAAAATGTATGTGTTTGGGAGGCTTCCAAGAGAGGCAGCCTCGAAGCTCCTTGGAGGAAGAATATGACATCACAGGGGCAATGCGCGGGAGAGCACCCGTTTGTCCATTTAAATTAGTTTCATCATCCATAACAAGTGTTTAAAAGGCAGAAGAGCAAGAACCATGCATAATGCGCTGTGCGTAACGCATAACGCACAGTGGCATGGCGCATAATAATCAGCCCAGCCTGCTCCCGCCACCCAGCCTCCCAAGACTTCTAAATCTCTTCCAGTAAGCATTTTGTGAGAAAGGCTTTGATAAAAAATGCCATTTAGGGACTTTCAAATTTACAGCCAGGCAATTTGTCATCATTTATAGGAGCGAGAAGAAGGGAAACGGAATATCACACTCTCATTTACCAAACCTCCCAGGGGCAAAAGCTCCTGGCTTCACTGTGGAAGAGCACTTGCTTAAGGGACTTCATGTGGACCTGCCCTGCCCCCTGGCAAGTACTTTTTTTTTTTAGATAAGACAAAGTCTTTAATCACACACACACACACACACACACACACACACACACACACACAGAAGCGTAAGTCATAATCAGCAGGTTGAATGTGTGTGTGTGTGTGTCTGTCTGTCTGTCTGTCTGTCTGTCTGTCTGTCTGTATGTATGTATGTATGTATGTATGTATGTATGTGACTGACCACTTGGGATTGGATAACCTATCCAGGGCTTGCCCCAGACAAAGGTAGATTCTTCCTCTCTCAGCAGCCATTGACACCTCTAGCTCTTGATCTTGTCGGAGCTTGTGAGATTTCCTCTGTTCATATTGTCACATCACCTGGTGCCATCATGTAGGAATTTAAGAGAAAATGGGAGGCACACAGGAAAAGCTGGGGTGGGGGAGAAATGATATAAATATAGCACTCATACTCTTTCCTACGTTCTCAAAAAGAACAGCAAAACAAATGTTTAAATAAAATAAATACTTAAATAAACATTTAAATAAATGTTTAAGGCATTTTTTTCTAACAAACGTTTAAGCCTCCTCACAACCACTTGCTTAGAACAGGTAGCTATCCCAAGTCTTATGAATGAACTCCCAACATCATCTGGTCTTCTTCCACCTTCAACTCTCACCAGAGGCTGGGGTAAAGACAGAAGAATATTAAAAATATTCATCACTCAAAAACAATATTATCTAGAATATGTAATAAAATTAAGATAGTGCTAACTGTGGAACAGGAGAGGGGAGGAAGGAAGGGAAGTGGGGAAAAAATGTATAACTCAATTAAAAACAATAAAATATAAAATTTTAAAAAATACTAATGGTACATAAAATACAAGAGAACTCAAAATAAAATGGGAGGTTCTTTGGAATGAGATTTGGTTTACTTTAAATTGAGCATGTCTTTATTTTATAAGGAAGAGATTTTCATAGGTTGAAGATAAGATTTAGTAAATCATTATCCGTGGAAGCAGAAAGAGAGTGGATGTGATGTCTGATAAGCCAGACCTGGAGCATACTTCCAAAATCCCAGGGCTTGAACGGGGAAACAGCCTAAAGTTGCTGCCTCCCAGACCACGGCCCCAAACTAATTGTGCAGAAAAAGCCTTACAGATGACAGAAAGCTTAGCATTCGAAGGTTGGTTAGAACGGGTTAACACGAGTGATTTAATTATTGAATGATTAATGAAGTCTAAAAGGCAAATTCAAATGACCAGAAAAATTGTCTTTCAGCTAATTTAACATTTTGCCACAATTGAAGACAGATCGCCTCAAACCACAGCTGTGGTTTACACCCAGAGAGGAACACTTTGCAACCACGTGAATCTTTTCCGGATGAGGGGGAAGGCTCTGTCAACAGACCATCCTCTGGACTTAGAAGACACAGTCCAGGGAGGGGGTGAGAAGAGCCAGGGCCACAGGAACAGCTGTGCCTGTTTCCAGAAACAGCACTGAGTGCCCACTCAACCAGGGATGAAGGAAGACACAGCTAATGTCATCAAATCACTAACCTGAAAACTTCTAAAAGAGAACCTATCCCACTTGGGTAGGGACACTATGGGCTGCACTATGCAATAAACCATGCATACATTGACCTAGATTGATTTATGCAGTGTGTGTGTGTGTGTGTGTGTGTGTTCTTGTGCCTTGCATCTGTGTGTGGAGGGTGTATGTGCATGCATGCATATGGAAGCCAGAGGGCAACCTTTGGGTGCTGTTTCAGAGGCACCGTCTGCCTTTCTAAGAAAGGGCGTCTCACTGGCCCCAGCTCACTGATAACAGTCGCCAAGTGTTCAGGGTCCACCTGTTGGGCCACCTTAGCACAAGAATTACAAGGCTACACCACCACGCTCAGTCCTTGAATAAACGTGAGTCCTGGGGATGGAACTCAGGTCCTCATGCTTGGAAGGCTAACGTATACTGACTGAACTATCACGTAACTGAGCACAGCCACAACCACAGCTGTGTTAGGCTGTACCAGGGAGGTTTCTAATGCATCACAACAGCCATCCAATCACATGCTTGGAATGGTGAAATCATTCTTAGCTGGGTGAGGGGTCAGCCTGGTTTGGGTTCTAGCTCTGCCCAAACCATACTGGGTCTTGTTGCTATTGCTGTCATTGTTTTGCTTTGAGAAAGGGTCTCACTGTCTAGCCCTGGCTGTACTGGAACTCTCTATGTAGTCAAGGCTGACTTTGAACTCACAGAGATCATCCTGTTTCTGCTTCCCAGGGCCTGGGAATAAAAATGAATGCTAGTGCTACCATGCCTGCCATATTGTCTTCTTAAAGCAGCCAGTTTTTATCTTTCGTCTCCATCTCCCTCTTGTCCCCAAACAAGAATTAACAAGTAACTTCCGTTCTTCATTCCCCATAGTTTTAGGACGCATAGGTCTTGACCTTCAAAGAGGGCTTGCTACCACTGAGAGTGGTGGGTGAGGTGGGAAGGTGACATTCTGTGGACAAAGATGATATGTGTTAGGATAGTTAAGTAAAAACATTGTTCACAGGAACAGTAACCTAAATGGCCAAGTCATCCAGATAGAGCAAGAAAAAACACAAGCGTCATCTAAGGCCGAACCCCACAACCATGACTAAGGCCAAACCCCACAACCATGAGAAAAGGCAGAAGGGGCAAAGCTTATGCAAGCTCCTTGTGGCCATGAACTAAGGGCACCAGGTCAGGTGAGTTTAGACAACTTTGGCAATGAGGAGGTGGGGAAGACATTACTTCTCTGGCGCACATTCAGCAGCATGTGATCAAGCCTTTAACTTAGCCAGCTGCCTCAAAACGTCATCAGTAATCTTGGAGTAACCTGTTCCAAAGAGATAAAAATGCTCACCCCTATTTTCCAAGTTACCCTCACTGTTTTAAATTCTTTGACCTTTCACGTAGTATACTCAGGCCTCCTCCTTCTTCTCCTCCTCCTCCTCCTCCTCCTCCTCCTCCTCTCTCCCTCTCTCCCTCTCTCCCTCTCTCCCTCTCTCTCTCTCTCTCTCTCTCTCTCTCTCTCTCTCTCTCTCTCTCTCTCCCTGTGTGTGTGTACACACGCATGTGGGGTCAGAAGACAACCTTCCATTATTTAGTGACTACAACTCACTGCCACTTCCCCCAGCTGTCACAGCCTTGGGAAGTGCTGTGTGAAGTGCCAAAGGAGAAAAGCAATTAGCTGTCCTGCCCGGCTGTAAACCTACCCACCTCAACAATGGCTGATCTGGCAAGACAGCACCAAAGGTGCAATAGTGGGACTTTTATCCTGGGGGTAACCAACTGTCTAACTTGACTTAAGATCTGCTCTACTGAAAAGAGTTCATAGCTGGTCTTACCCCTGGCTAGAATTTCCATAAACCCTAGGGAAGAACCCATACTGCCATTTTCCTCAACCAATATAATTCTAACTGTATTTTAGATACTTATCATTTAAAGCTACAGAAAGTGGAGCTCTTATCCTTCGTCAAGAAGTTTCTTTTTGTAGCTGATGGAGATCATTACAGGGCACCACAAGTTGTCAAAATGCAGAAAACAGCACTCTATAGGTTCCCAGTTCCTACTGATACCACAGCTATGCAACCCACACTCCTAAGGCTTAGAGAATATCTGAAGATCTGGGAAGAGGGGTGGGAAGACTGTGACAGTCAGAGTACCAGAATAGTTAGATAGTGTCTAGACAAAACAAGGGAACTTGTGCCCAAGAAATCTCAATAATATGGCTCTCCTATACCAGAGCTGCATAAGAACACCACTTGTCATGGGAGCCGACATGGATGGAAAAATCTCTCAAGGGTCCACCCCTCTATGAAGACCTACAGGCAATCAATGACTACTGAAAGAAAGAGGATGAATTTACTCTAGGGACAAGCTCCCCGAGAGTTTATCCAGTGCCAAGTGGTCAGCTGTAAATACATGTACAAATGAGCAACATTAAATAGGATCAGTAAGGTGTGTGTGTGTGTGTGTGTGTGTGTGTTTGTGTGTGTGTGTGTAAAACACATGATAATTAAAGAAGTGGTACTGAATTTTAGAAGAAGGGGAAACACAGGAGTGGTTGGAAAGAGGTTATAATGATATAAATAGTGTACTCATGTATGCAGCTCTATTTTTTAATGATGCTGTAGTGGGAACCAGCTCAATATGCTAGGAAGAAGTCCAAGACAGATGAAAGCGGGGAGCCAGGCATGGCCACTTTATACTGAATGTTCCTATCCTCTGTTGAAACCACGGACAGAGGCTTTGCAGGCTGGAGTGGGGAGATCTTGCTTCCTTAGAGGTGGGAGGCGTCAAGCAGAGGAAGAGGCTTATTACACATTCCAGGGAGCTCTCTCTGGGCCATGGTGAAAACATGCCTGAGGATAAACACAAAAGCCATATGGCAGGCTATGCCAGTAGTCAGGCTGAAGACTGGCAGAGAGGGAGGCGAAAGCCAGGAGATGGGCAGGCTCTGGGAACAGTCACTCAGACATGTACCGACGGAACTGGGGATCATCACGGGGAGTGATAATAGCCAGAGTCGCAAAGGCAGGTGAATCAATTACTTCTCTGTTCTGTTGACAGGACAGTATGGCAGAAGCAGCTTAGAGAAGAAAGGGGATCGTGTTTTGGTTTACAGTTCCAGAGCAGATTCAGTGCATCCATTGTGCTGAGGAAGACATAGCAGCAGGATTCTGAGGATCATGGCCTGGCAATCAGGAAGCAGAGAGAACACATTCCATCCATATACAGGAATCAAAGAGAGGAGGAGGAAGAAGAGGAGGAGGAGAGAGAAGAGAGAAAACAGGAAGTGGGGGCAGGATACAAAGCCCATGCCCGGTGACATACTTCCTCCAGCAAGGTTCTACCTCCTACAGGTGCCATAGCCTTCCCAAACAACATCAGCAACCAGGAACCAGGTGTCCACATACATGAGTCTATAGGGGATATTTTTAATCCAAACAATGACATCACATGTAGGATGCTGCCTTTTATGTATGGCATCTAGAGACAGAGACATGAAAGAAAAAGGACTGATAAGGAGTGTGAAGGGGGAGAAAAAAAGAAAGGGGAGAGTGAGAAAGGATGAGGATAGTGAGTGTGACCTAAGTATGTTACATACAAACATGGAGATGTCATCATGACTGACGTATGCTAATGAAATATAATACAAGGGGCGAGGAATGGCGGGGATGGGAGAATGGCAACAGAGCCATTTGTGTTGTGCAACAAATGAAAAGCTGCCAGATTTTGGTGGCAAAACCATGAGGTAGGATCAGGGGGAGAGAAAAATCTAGACTCTTGTTTTAGACAAGAGAAACTGTGAGCCATCTAGAAGGTTCCTAGGGAAGGCATTGAGTCAGCAGCTGGATTTGAGCCACATCAAAACTCAGTGGGAAAGATGTAGGCATAGATTTTATCATGGCGGTCATCTCAGGAATAGATATTCATTCATTCATTCATTTATTCATTCATTCATTAGGTGTCTGTGCTTAACTAAAATGCTGTAAGAAGGAGAGCAAGGGAACTGAACCCAGGGGCACCACATTTAAAGTCTCACAGAGAATAAGCTTCCAGGGAGACCAAAGAGAGTTCACAGAACATGGCACCCAGGTGCCAAGGGAAGGCTTCCCAGTGACCCACTCAATGGGATCAAAGTGAAGACTAGAAACAGCAAGGTCACTGGGATGCTGACGAGAGCAGCTCCAACGAAGTGGTAAATATGGTTAAGCTCATGGTCAAGAATGAAAGGCAAGAATGGAAAATGAACCAAGCTGGTCTCATAGTGCATGCCACTATCTGCAACGAGAAGCAGAGACATAGCTGTAGCCATGGTGTGCAAGGGTTCAAGACACAGGCTTGGTCCAAAAGACTGAATTTTCATCACACACAGCAACAAAGTGTGGAGCAGGACTACACATCCATCTGCCGCAGACGAAGACTTCTCTGGGGATTCTCACCACTGTAAGACTAAGGGGCGCCACTTACACACCAGATTTTCATACTTTGGTTGTAAAAAAGCATCAGAGAGGTAAATGATCAAATTGTGTTGATGAGATTGTGGCTTTTGTTTCTTGTTTCATACAGAGAGATACCAGAATGTTAAGGTACAGAGAGGGAGGTCAAGGCTAAGGCCAAACACTGAGGGTTAAAGTTCTTGGGAGATGGGAGATGAAGGATGGAGACTGTGGCTGTCAGTCTGAGCTTTGATAGGAGCAAAACTTGGGTCTATACCCTCATCAGGGCTAGGTAGTATGTGTGTGTGGGGGGGGGGGTACTTCAGCATGGGGTCTGTACCTACGGTTCAGTATTAAATGTTATTTTGAATTAATAAAAAAAAAAACAAGAAGAGCCTCAGGTGACTTACTGACTCATCCTCTTGTCCCTTTACTTCCATAGTTAAGGTTTCCTGTCCACTCAGGCCAAGAATATGGTTTTCGCCCTGAACAGGGGTTTCAGGTGCCTTCTAATCTGAGGAGTTTGTCCAGACCAACAAACCAATCACATCTTCCCAAGGCAACCAGGTAGCCTCATGAAGACCTTTTCCTTTGGTCTCTGGTTGTTACACTGATTCCGTATGAAGTCTCATCTGACCCTGTGTGGTATGACTAGCATCTCCACCCAGGATGAGAAGTCATGTTTATATTGTATTCAGTATCCAACCACCCTTGCAACCAATCCCTTCTTCTCCAGGGAGTGGAAAGGCAGAGAGCAGAGCAAGTACGGGTGTCTAGGAGTGAAAAACTGAGAGAGGATGTCTGTGCACACTGGAACCGTGCCATGGTCTTCTGGTTATTATGATGCCTTCTTAGTCAATGGAAGGAGGTCATTGGCTGACAATCTGGAGTGGGAAAGGTACTCTGAGGTCTTGGGAAGAAGGAGAATATCTGGAGGTGTCAAGAACGGGTCTGAGGAGATGGGAGGAGATCTGAGAGAGGGTTCATGGGGGAGAAGAGGGTCAAAGTGGGTAGGAGGAGGTCCGGAGTGGGAGGAGATCTGAGGAAGTCAGAGGAGGTAGGGAGAGGTAAATAGAGTTGTAAAGTCCGTCATGTTCTCACAGGATGGTCTAGCAGAGTGGAACTCAGGGCATCGTGAAGGCCCACTCAGCTCTGTGTGTCTCCTTAGTATCCTGGGGGAGCTGGGCAGTGGGCTGTGTTTATGCAGTGTTTATCCAGTGGAGGCTGGCTGCTCTGAAAAGTGGCAGACAAGCTGGCATGGTTAGACTTCTGAGACGCAGGAGAAGGTGTGATATGTCAGAGGAAGTCAAGCTAGAGAGGATGCAAGTCAAAATACCTGGAAGATGGATGAGTATTTTCTACTAAAATTGGGAGGTTTCATTTTTAATGCAATATTCCCACAGAAATAGATATAAGAACATTAGAGGATACTAGGTTGTTGGGATGTAGAACTGATGTGGGCTCCGTGGAGTACAGTAGGTAGCATGAGATTGGCAGTCCCCTAGCGACCGAATAGTCTGCTTTAGGGGTGAGGTGACTGTCAGAAGTTCTGTGATCGGAACTAGTCTCTCTGTTGGGAGAGCACTTGCCTCACACACACAAGGAAGCAAGGAAGGCCTTGGTTCCAGTTCAAAATGCCATAAACCAGGCTGTAGGGGTGGGTATCTGAGAAGTAGAGGGAAGAGGATCAGAAATTCAAGGTCATAGTTGGCTACATAACAAGTTTGAGGCTAGCCAAGGATCCATGGCATGCTGTCAAAATGAACAAACACAACCAAAACAAAAACAAAACTCTTAGACTCCCCAGTTATGCCCACATTATGACACTTTCTTCAAGCATTTCCCTTCAAGGAAATGCAAAAACAGTGTTTGAATACTTGCACCCACTGTTCCAGCTTCTGGCATAGTATATCTTTGGATAAACACTGTCACGGGATATAGTGTTTGTGTTCCATTACCAGTGTCAATGGCGGGAGCTCATTGCTTGATTAATGTCAAGTGTAAACTCAACTTAGGTTCTGAGATTAAACCTCCCAGGTTCAATATCTGCCTCCAGCAGCTGTAGCATCTGTGGCTTTAGGAGAGTCACCACACCTCGGTGCCTTGGTTTCTTTTGAGAGCCAAATGGGGATAACACTAACAAGCACTCAAGGACTTGTTTTACAATCAAATTATAAATAAAATACACCTAGCCCACTTCCCAGGACAGAGTAAAGGTTGGAAATTATGATAAACAGGCTCACCCAACACTGTTCAAGAAAGGGACTCTATAGTGATATTTTATTTTATTTGTGTTTTAATAAATAAAACTTGCCTGAAGATTAGAGTGCAAAGCTAGCCACACTAGTCAGTCATACCAGCCAGGCAGTAGTAAAGAGCTTATCTCTAGTGGTCGGCTGCTTTGCTTCTCTGATCTTTCAGCTTGAACCCTAGAGAGGAATATAAGGTGGGATGAGACAGGAACTCGCTCTTTTCAGTCTGAAGATTTCACAGAGGTGAGAGCTCTCTAGTGGATGGTTGCTTTTCTTTTCTGATCTTCAGTTTGAACCCCAATATCTGTCTCTGGGTTTTTATTATGCATGCTGCATGACTCTATCAATGTCACCATAGCCATAAGTTCCTGATCACTCACCCAGCATAAAGGAAATCAAGTAGCTTTTAAGCTCTCTGTCATCTGGCTTTGCTAGGGACCAACACCCAAGGTGTGTGAGATATCTAAGAGAACCAGAGTGAGGGATGGAGGTACAGAACACAACGCCGTAGGAACACTGTGCTATCCATCTCCACAAATCAGAGAGGATACCCAGATCAAATGTCACACTCTACCACCTTGAAATCACCAGCTAAGACACGGTATCACCCAGGAGGAGTTGGCACAGGCAGCACCTGTGAATAATTATATATGCACGCACAAACACACACACACACACACACACACGATTGTGCTGACATACCCATGCAGGCACACGCTATTCTCATTAGGAGAGTTTTTATTTGAGCTTAATATATGAGAATCCCTAGGCAATGTTTTCTAAACTTTTCAAAACGTGTGTCCCAGATCCTTCACTAAGACACTTAGACAATGGCACTACGGGAGGACTCAGACTGTCTTAACAAAACCAATCTGTGTCTCCCTCTGATGATCCATCACTAAAAATACATTCCCATCTAATTTTGGTCTCCAATTCAGAATCTACTAAATGTTTTGATTCTAACATTTTTGGCATTGAGAAAATTGATGTCTTGTTCAGAACATCTGAAATGCAAAGTGCTTAAAGAGAGACAAAGACTTTGAGCTTAGAGTTGGAAAGAGCCTGGCAGGTAGCATGCCTGTGATTTAAACCTCAGTCCTCTTCAATCTTGCTCTTCAGCAGGACCTAGGACCATGAGCTATTTCACTGCAGCTTGGATAGAAGTCCATTAGCCTACCCTTTAGTTGCCTAACTTAAGCAAGGTGGTGGCAAGGAAAAATAAATTAATTTCCATATGTTTATAATGAGTTCAAAGTCAATATCTCACTTGCTCAACATGACTCTTAATTGCTCAGCTTGAAAGCAAATTTCACATAGCCATCTGCAGAGTAAAAGCTGCAAAGGAATCAAAGTGACTTGATTCAAGAGTTAAGCAAATTTGTTGCGAAGTAAAAACCATAGTACTATACCATATCACCTGGGCTCTAAATGCCTCCCTGGAACTATTGATGACTGGCCTGGGACTGAAATCCAGAGACATACGTCTGGCTTCACCCTACTGTGATGTAGAAGACGCAGTGAAGATGCCAGGAGATAGGACCCTCAATCTTCCGTTTAATAACTACGCTGTTTAATTTCACCTGCTTTCCTGTTTTATGGCAGCGCCTACCTGATGGCTTTGGGAACTGCAGGGAACACCCTGGATAAACCCTTAAAGTAGCACCTCAGTTCTGGTGATGGACAGCAAACCGCAGCGACAGGCAACTGTCACCATCACTATTATAGGAACCAGGCATGGCTGATGTCATGTTATCCCTGGATCACCTACACCTGAGGCTCCTTGTGCTTTCATCCTTTCATGTGGGAGGAAAAGAAGAATTGCAAGACATCTTTCTTCAAATAAAGATAAGAGATTTTAATATCTCTGGATGAGACACATATGTGGTGCTTATGTAAACATTTTCCTGTGTGTGTGTGTGTGTGTGTGTGTGTGTGTGTGTGTGTGTGTGTGTGTGTGCATGGCTGTGCATAGAGGCCAGAGGCCAGAGGTTAAGGAAGTTAGTGTCAGATACTTCCCCTAGTATTTTTCACCTTATTTTTTGAGGCAGGATCTCTCACTGAACCTAGAACTCACAGTTCAGTCAGCTGTCTGGCCAGTGAGCTCCACCTGTCTCTGAGTCCCCAGTGCTGGAAATACAGATGCACCCAGATATGTCTGCTAAGGATCTGAACTCAGGTTCTCAAGCTTACATAGGAAGGCGAGTGATTATTGACTGTGCCATATCCCCAGCACTATACTGACTGGTATTTCCTACCTGCACTTTCATCGGCTCACTGATTCTAGTAGCCCAGTGGTTCTCACAATCATGTAAGCAACCCCAGGAATAGGCAGTGTCCAGTGCTGCCTACTCGAAAACAAAAGATAGCATGAGTGCCAGCCGGACCAAAGCATGGTCACTTTGCACTTTGATGGCAAAAGTTAAAAAACAAACCAACCAACCAACAAACCCTCTTGGTATTTCCAATGTATTCATGGTAACCAAATGGCTTCCCTGTACTTGCATCAAGTGGGTGTGGGGGGGGGACACTGGGATATGAAGAAAAATACAAAACTCCTCAAACTACACAAGGAGCTTAAACTTCTGGCCACAGGCTTCCTCATCCTAATTCCTAAAAAATTCTTATTTTCTTATATATTTTACCTTCACAAACTTTAGTACCCTCTCACCCAACCGGTATACTCACCATAGAAGGCAAACCCAATACATGAACTTAGTAAAGGCACCAGTACCTTAAACTGTATCATTACAAAAGCAGAGCCAAACGATGGGTTTATCAGAGAAATCCCACCCCTCTCAGGGCCACTACAGACACAGGCAAACGCCAAGAAACAGCAGAATCAAAGGGAAAATAACTCATCCAGAAAGATGACTGAATGCACCTTCTGGCCCATGTAGCGACCCACTGAGTTGGGTTGCTCAGATTTCTAGCACATTCCACATTGAATGTCTCCAAGTAATTAACGATTTCCATCTAGGGTTTACTTGTGTCTAGAGGCTTCTCCACTCTGGCCTCTGCCTGAGCAACAGATGACATTAATATCCCAGCCTAATTACTGGGTAAAAGACTCAGAGCACTTTGAAAACACAAATCCAAGTCCACAGCAAGAGCAGGCCTCCATCAAGCAGGCAGAATCGGGCACCCTAGACACAAGGCAGCCAGATGAAGGAAAATGCATTCTGAATGGTTAGCACACAGGGTTAATCACATTGTAATTTAATCATCTGATCAAACACAAATTAGCATAATCACTGAGGAAAAAATGTCTGGCAGAACCCAGGCGTACCTCCAGGATCCCTGTCCTTAATCATGTAAAAAGGAACATGGATTTGGTTTATTTTTTTTAATGATGAAAAAAAATAGTGAGCAATGGATAATGGATGCAAACCTCGTGATCTATGATTTCAGTAGCTGAGAAATTATAACTGAGATTTGATTGTGAATATCTTCCTTTCTCCTTCCAAGATCATTCCAGAACTCACAGTCATGACATATAACTTGGGGGCTAGGGACAAACTAGGCATAGAGAATATACCTGGGATCCTAGCACTCAAGAGGTGATGGCAGGAGGTCCAGGAGTTCAAGGTCATCCTCAACTACACTGTGAATGACAGGCCATGTGAATGACAGTGGGATAGGTGAGACACCGCCTCACATTAAATAAATAATTATATTGTGCATAGCAAGGCTCTAAGATAATGTGCAGGGTCTCCGTGATAATAATAATCTGGATGAGATCGTCCTTTGTTCTGATAGCCATCCTGAATACCACGGGATCCCTGGCTCCCACCTTTCCATTCAGGAACCAACCTTCAGGACCCATCCAGACCTGCGACAGTCAGGCATTGCCCAATATCCCGTGACTGCAAAACTGCCAGCAGAGGAACCCTGAGATTGAACTAAAAATGAGAACACTAGGAGCATATTTCCCTTAAAATAACTAATATTTTTGAGAATTTGAGGTTCTTCTTTATTGCCATCTGCCCCAAACCTAGGAACCTGGAACAAGAGTTACCCAACTTTATGAAGTCCACTTTGTATTTTGTGGCTTTTTCTGAAGGGCCATAAGAACTGGTAATGCCAATGCCCTGAGCTTCAGAAAAAAAGCAAATCATTCAACGCCAGTTCCCCTTGCCTGCTTGCAGATGGGGGCAGAGCAGTCTTCAAGGGGCGCTCTCAGACTGCAATATGACCCCAGCAAGCGAGGAAGGCAACCAAGTCTCCACTTCCCTGCAGGAGAACAGACCACCCTGAATTTAGACAAGTATGGAATCTGCAAGGGTCTCCAGGCCCCTGAGGAAACAACACCATTTTCTTACACTTTCCCCCTTGTACAAGAATGCGCTCATGGTTTCCTCTCATTGCACAAGGACAGAGAGAGAAGGCAAAAAAGAATGTGGGATACAAACAGAGGCAGCCCCTCTGCAGCTTCAAGTGGTCCTCCACTCAATGGGTGTGTCACAGGGTCACACCCCTCCAGTACCCTGCCTTCTACAGGTGGGATGGGTCCCACGGACATTTATTCATACTGGAAGTCTGGGCAAAAAAACACTCCACTCTCAGTAAGCTATGTAAGAAGTACTTTCCATGAGTCAAGGTGATTTGTTCTACTCTGAATCATGCAGTGTCTCATTTTTATATTCTATCACAAAAAAAAAAGTGGCTCCCTATTTACGATTACTCCTGGGTCTCTCACAGGTTATTAAGGCTAGTGATGGAAATATTTATGCCCTTTCTGTGAAGGAGAGATAAGAAAGGCTGACCCACTCCACCAGAAACTTCCAAAGAGAACAATGTGTGCTGTGACGTGCTAGCTTCAAAGCTCCCGATCGGAGAGGACCTGGTGCTATTTTAAACCGGCATCATCTCCCACGAATTCCCTCAGAGCTCGAGACTCCTGAACATAATCTTCTTTCTTTAAAAAAAATTTAAAGACACAGAGGTTCAGGAGCCTATTGTTGCAAAGAAGCAGGCATTGGCCCAACTATCACAGTGATGAGTAAGCAAAAATGGCAAGCCTTCAGCCTGCAAAACCTTTTGTCCAGTTCTCTGAAGCTCCAGCTAACGGCAGCTGCCCTGAAGGGTCATTTCTGCGGTGACTCACAATAAAATGGCCAATAGACTAGAACATAAAACTCTTTAGGTTGCCAAGAAGGGAAAGGTTATTTTTAATATTATCTAAAATAAGATTTTAGGACCCAAAAGGGGGCATTTTAAAAGGTTCCGAATTTAGGCCCTTCTTCAGCACACATTTGAGTCTATTTTAGTTTTAAAATCAAGGACACAGTATTTGGGAAAGATAATTCCACCACTAATCAATGCCCTCAATCAACGCCCTCAATTTTAACCTATATGTGGAAAGATATATAGTGAGTGGCAGGAGTTCCCTAATTGCTATTTTCTCTTTTCTGACGACATAGTGGATGGTGCATACATTGGATAGTAGACTTGGTCACTTGTTTATAAGAAGATAGTAGACACCAAAAAAAAATAGTAAAAATTATTCCAAGTCCCTGCCACCTGGGTTCGATATGAGCTTGTGCACAGATACTGGGCTACAGGTATGTGCAATGTTCCAAGGCAGCCTAGGGGCAGTATCTCTAACTACAGGTAGATCCATTCCCCTAAGTGGTTTCATTCCAATCCGGCTCATCGTCTAGCTTGTTCAATACTGCAACCTCAAGGATCGCCTACTGTCAACCTCTTGCCTAGAGAAATGTGACTATCTTTAGGCTCCAATGGGGTCTCTCTGCTAGGTTTCCATAAGGTAATAAATAGGGAGTTAGGGGAAGAAATACAGCAGGGTCAAGTCCATCAGCAAAGCTTCTGCATACAATTAAATGAAGCATCAAATATACCAGAGAAAAATGGCATAGATCAGAGGGATTGATAAGTGAATAATAAGGTACAGGTAGAGAGATGGCAGATAGATTGATGACAGATTAGGTAGATAGGTAGATAGGTAGATAGGTAGATAGATAGATAGATAGATAGATAGATAGATAGATAGATAGATAGATAGGTAGATAAACAGATACTGAGATAGACACAGAGAGATAACAGACATAAATATGGATTACAGATGAATAGATAGATGACAGATAGGCAGACAGAAAGATGGTTGATAATAGATAAATTATTGATAGACAATAGATAGGTGGTAGATAAATGACAGAAAATGACAAAAAGATAAATGTCAGATGGATGGATGATGGATAGGTATATAGAAGACAGCAAACAGAATGACAACAGCTAGATATATGATAGCCGATTGCTAGGTAAAAACTAGATGATATGATAGGCAATTATACAAAGATGAATGATAGGTAGCTAGACATATATATATAATAGATTATAGAATGATAAAAAATATATAATAGATGTCAGGAAGTCCTTCCCTTAGTGCATATTTTTACAAAGGAATGCAGTGGGCCACAAAGATCAAAACATCCAAAGGTATACATGCCTTAGATGACAGAATCAGACTTTCTAGGGAAGGAACAGGACCACAAAATATAAAACTATATCATCTACTTGATATGCCCCAGGGGTATGAATAAAAATGTCAAAGTGCTAAGCAAAAGCAGAAACACTGGGGGGGGGGGTCTCTCTAATCAGCCCACCGCAGGCTCCCAGGACCAAGATTTCCAAGGAAGGCTCAAGTCCCAGAAAATCCCATAGGAAACCTCCTGTCTTCTCCCCTTTCACTGGCCTACCTCCAGGCATTGACAGCCACCATTCTGAGAAATTCTAGAGAAGGGAACAGTCACTAAATTCAGCTCAAGGTGTCTGTAGATGGTTGTCTTCCCAACTTCCATAGTTCTCTTATCCGGCAGCGGGAACAGAGGGGTTTGCAGCTATGGGCCTAATGTATTAGCCTCTTCTTCCATTGCTGTGTTATTGCTCCTAACCTCTACTTCCATTGTCTCTAAGCATCTTACACTACTGAAACCTATAGAACCTTCTAGCCTAATCCTTCCTCCCTTGGGGAGGGAATGACAGAGATGTTTCGAGTGGAAGGGAAGGATATGGGGTTTCTTGGGACTGTGCCTACCAATGAGGTTGCAGCTCTGCTGTGAGATCCCAGAGCAATGAACAAATGGACTAACCCTCAAGCAGAGCTAAGGACCCAAAACTAATACCAAGATCACCTCTAGGTCGATATTTTTCTACCCAGGTTATTCCACGAATTTCCAATCCAGGCAATTCTAAATAGTAGCCAGCAGAGTTAGAAAATATTGGGTTTGGTGAACTCTAGCATACATCTCTATCATGCAAACACTCATGTAATTTCTCATATCCCTCAAGTTCTGCTGTCCTGCCAAGGAACCAGAGAAGGTGCTACCTTGTAGAAAGAGAGTACCAGCCTTTTGAAAAGCACTTTGTGTCCTCTGTACTTTTCTTTCACAGACAAAGACATAGATGAATGACTTTCCTTGCTGGAACTGGGGATGGTACCCTGGCTTCAGTTCCTATTGCAGTGATTAAATACCCTTATGACAGCAACCTTAAGGGAGAAAATATTGGGGCTGGAGAGATGACTCAGTGTTTAACAGTGCATGCTGCTTTTGCAGAAGACTGACTGTAGTTCCTAGCACCCAAGGCAGCTCACAACTGTTGATGGCTCTACAAACTTCTGCTTCCCATGGACATTAGACATGCATAGGTTGTACATGCATACATTCAGGCAAATACTCATACACATAAAATAATCTGCTCATAAAAAGAGAGGGATTTCATCCAGCTTTCAGTTCCAGGTTACTGTGTATTATTGCAGAGAGATCATGGCAGGGACACGAGGCAGCTCACAGTCCAGAGCAAAGAGGGCATGTATACTTTCTCAGCTCTCAGTCCAAGCCCCAAATATGGGAATGGCAGTGTTCACATAGGGCTCAGAATCCCAATGTTAATTAGCATAATCAAGACAATACCCACAGACATGCTCGCAGGCCAACCTGATCCAGACAACCCTCATTAAGACTCTCTTCTGCGTTATTCTATATTGTGTCAAGTTGACAGTTAAAACTAACCAGCACCCACATTTCAGGCATTTCCTTTTCATTAGCCAAAGAAATAGATAAATTAAATGACCACCATTTATGGGAGTGGACCCAGTAAGAGATAAGACCTAGAGGAGGAGGGCAGTAGCCGTAGAACCTTCTGAATGTCACACAGCTGCCCGCTTAGCCAGCGTTGCATGTTGTTAGGTCTCTGGTTCCTTCCTGAATTCTCACAAGTCATAAAACATAGCATTGTTATTTGTACCCCAGCTTCTACACATCACTTATTAAAAAGTGTTCTGCAGCCGATATTAAGAAATAAACACTGTAATTAAGAAGTCTGGGATTTGGGGTTTTCAGCATCCTAAGGGAATGCCCGATCAACTCACACCACAGCAGGGTGGCTGTGGAGAGAAGAAATGAACGTGGAGTTTCCTCAGGAGAAATATGTTTACTTAATGTGAAGTCGCCACAACCCTGCAAAAGGAACAGGATCTGTACAGATAAAGAAAGTGCCCCTCTTGCCTCCCTTCACCTGAACATGCCTTTGCATTAGCATAAACTCATAGGCATTTTCCCATAGCCCCACAGTCCACACAGAGCCCCTGAGAAGAATGGGTGCTTCACTCAACACAAGCAGGAATCAAAAGCACAAGTCACCACCTCTAAACAAGTCCACCTCACTGGCTGTGACCCATTCACACTGGGAGCAACCCCATCTTAAATCTGACCATCATGGTGACCCCATGGGTGACCAATGGGAGTTACTGCACCACATTGTGGGTTTGCAGCAGCACCCAACATAGCAGAGTTCAGAGACCTCGAAGACCCAGTGACTCCGATTAAACTGTAAGGAACACAAATGAACTGCTTACATTCTGTACGAAACCAGGCTAAATGTTGATCTATGCTTCTTTATTAATATTAAAGGAGTCAAGGGTGGCAAGAATCAAATCAATGATCACTCTGCCTCTGCCCCTCTAATGTGGGCCCTTCACAGTCTGAGAAGAATGGCCTCTATAAAGTTACCAGGTTACTATGGATCTTCCTAAGATAAAAGGTCAATGATCCATACATTGGCGTGGGAAAGACAGACTTGACGCTGGTACAAAATTCCTATACATGTCCAACGTCTAGGCTCTGAACAGAAAAAAAGTATCATGGGAGGAGATAGCAAAACCAGAATGAGAACCATATTCCATCTTAGATAGAAAGGATATTCTGGTTCTCTTTTTTAGTGTGTGTGTGTGTGTGTGTGTGTGTGTGTGTGTGTGTGTGTGTGTGTGTGTATGTGCACATGTGTGTGTGTGTGTGTGTGTGTATGCATATGGCTGTGTGAATGTGTGTATGTGTCTGTGGAGGCATCATCCATGGGAATGGATCCAAACTCTCAGGTCAGCAACCATCAACGATCTTCCTGTCTCTGTCTCCCTAGCACTAGAATTACAAGCATGCAACCCTGCACTTAGCATTTTCATGGGTTTGGGGGTGAGCCCAGGTCCTCATGCTTGCAAGGTGAGGGTTTTATTGGCAGCCGTATATCCAATCCCATGTTTTTCTGGGGTTTTTTTTTTTGTATGTTTTAACTTGTACATACGTTAAGAGACTTGAAAGACAGCCTGCTAAGTGAAATAAGCCAGGCACAGAAAGGAAAATGACCTTGCTGTTATAAAACACGGAATATAAAATAAAAGGAAGACTGTTGTATCTAAGGAAAGGTGTATTCCTTTTCCCTGTTCAATAACATTAATGTCAATCACACAGCCTGTGGCTGTATCTCCTGCTCCATTGGGTCTGACCAATTAGAAGTATGTGTATCTCAATTTAAATCTGCAGAATTTAATAACAGGTTAGCAATGAGGACCCTGTGACAATCACGAGATCCTCGGTGTAAGCCTTTTTCTCTCTTTGTAATTGCTGTTCTCTGGAAGCGCAGGCTGAGTCCATCCCCTGGTGCTCTGCTGTGGAGTCTCTAGGGCAGTCCACGCTTATTGCAGAGTAAATATTAGAGACAATGTCCTCCCTGAGCCTCCGGGCTCCTCTTCAGACCCACTAGTCCTTCCCAAGCTGAGGGAGGACTTACCACTGATTGAACTTCCAGAATATTCTGTAGAGTCAAGCACAATTTCTCACTATTGGGTGATTTGCTTTGTCTCCACTACGAAGTTCTGTACGGTACCAGGAAGACGGGGAAAGCCCACGTTTAGAGTGGAGGCAATCCGTCATAGTTTCTATTCCTTTCTTTTGGGTTCTTTGCCCCTGCGTTACAAACTGGCTTTCTATAAATAGGACTGCTTGCTCATTCTCAAATCTTACTCACTGTCTTCTGAAGTAAAAAAAATAAAAATAAAATAAAATACATCTTTAATAGGGATGTAGGCAAGATTCATCTATCCCTGTCGGTCCATCTCCCTCTTTCCTCCTTAGTTCATCATATACCTGTCCAGCTGCAACCATCCTTTCTCTATCAAGTGGTTTTAATATTTATATATTTACATAATCTAAGAGAGTTAACCATCCATTCCAATCAACACAATAAATGTTAATCTCTAAAAACCAAAAGAAGTTGACTGTAAGCTTTGTAACATGAAATCCTTATATATAGCACTGAGATTTTAACAATGATTAAAATATTATCTTTTTATGTTACTGTGATGAGATGCCAATTTTATATTCAACTCTGCTGCAAAATAAGATATTGACCGGAGACTCATAGCCATTTGAGAGTTAAGAAAATAGCAGTAGTGTGACTTTTTAGACATGATCAAGGCTTTAAAACCTTGAGTTTTATTTATTTATTTATTTTTATTCTCAGGAGCTTGGTAGGAAGCTTAAATGTCAGATTGCTGTTTCTAGCTGGGATCCAGAATAGATCCTAGCAGTACCCAAATCTTATCACTTGACAAGGGTTCCAGGCTTGGATAAAATCACCGGCTGAGACACCAGCACCCCGTTCACCCCAAGAAGGGCACTCAGGGATATCAGAGCAGGCTGTGTCACTGAAAGGAAGCCCCACCACATTCCACACTGAGTCACATCTGTAAGACAGCACGGCCCATAGCCCTTTGTAGAACACAAATGCTTTTCCCGCCACAGGCCAGCTGCCTGTCAGAACCCAGAGGCAGGCTGAGGGAAGCTGCAAGCTGCTCACCCGCCCTTTTCATACAGGATGGGAAGGAAGCTAGAGAGAAACGAGAGAGGGCAGGAGAGAGGAGGAAAGGCTAGCAAGAGGAAGGAAGCTCCTCTCATTTCAATCTAAGTCATTTCCACCTGGGCTTCCATGTGCTCTGCTGTGTGCAAAGAACACACTTGGGCACCGTGGACATCTCAGCCTGTTGGTCACTTCTCAAATAAGCCCCAAATTGGCAGGTAATAGATTTCCCTGAAGCCATCAGAGAGAAAGGCAAGGTTTTAGGAAGGATAATGGAGACTGAGCCCAGACCTCTAAGCATATGGGCAGAAGCTGACTGATCTTTGAATCAACATCCGGGATCTGCCCTTTTTATTGGCTCATTCTTCCTGCAGCTCAGGTGAAGAGATTTCTGCCTGCAGACCGCACTAGGGCACTCAGGTGCTCCCCTTCAGAATTCCTAACCGCATGTATACACCACAGGGCTGCGGGAGTCTTCCATTCTCACCAAACATTTAGCAGAGGAAATGCAACTTTGAATTAGCTAGTGTTTTCAAAACATTAAGGAATGTGAATACAGCTGGGGCGGGGGTGGGAGGACAGCTAGAGGTGAACCGAGAATTTCTGTTCCCAGATTCTCGGAACGCGAAGAGTTAAGGATGGGTCCGGAGGAACAGGTGCTGTCCAATTTGCTGGCGTGCGGGTAGGGGGGCGCGGCTCCAGGTCCCCAGAGCTTTGCAGCCACAGCTGCAGGAGATTGACGCGCTGTGGACAAGCAGCACGCCAGCATCACCCCTGTCACCAGCAGCAAAGGAGAAGCCCCGCGGCTCCTGGAATGACATTGGAAGGTCAGCCAATCGGGCAAGGAGCTGCCCCCTCCAAGATGCGCAAGCCACCCCTGGGTTCCCTCTCCAGCACGCAAGGGGAGACCTTGTGGCCTCTGTGGACCTCCCTTCCTTCTCTGCATCTTCGGAGACTGGAGACATTGCTGCAAGCCTTGTCCTTCTTTGCACAAATAAAAACAAAGGCTGCAGACCATTCCTGACCCATCAAACCCTGAACATGATCGCTGGGTGTAAACCCGACCTCCTGAGCCATGGATTCTGGGCGCAATGAACTTGAGGGACATTGGGGAGGCGGCTTCTTAGGAAAGCCCTAGACGAGTGAGTGGAGCATCCTCGGAGGCGGAGGTTTGCCTGCTGTTGAGAGCTTACTGCAGGAGTCTGGCGTGGTTTGCCGCCCACTAGTGTCCTATGGCGGGGACACAATTGACATGCAGGTAGCAGCTGATCAGCCTCTCCCAAGCTGACAGTGCCTGCCCCCTAGGCCCAGAATGCATCTGAATTCATGGTCAAGAAAATGCCCTCTGTATGCATGGCAACCCCAGGATACCTGCCTAGCTTAGGTGAACCTCACTAAAAAGTCTAGAGAATGGGGTACCTCATTCTAAAAACATCCCCAATGTCTTAGCTATTGCCATCTTATCTACACTTAACCACATTCATAATCAAGGTTTTGTAAATGTGGGGAATGGGGGAAAGCTGTTGTTTTATTTAAAAACAAATAAAATAATTCATTCCCATTTCCCACAGCGCTCATAGATCTTAAGATAGCCCCTCCCCCTTTACATCAAGTTTCTTTGGCATTGCGCTGACTCCTGTTCAGCCTTGGTCACCTTCCTTGTCTACTCCAAACACATCCATGATAAAATGATTCAGGCCTCAGGGATTTAAATGTGGAGATTTTTTATTTTGGCCAAAATTACATCTCTCAGCAGCATGATATATGATTCAGGGTATGCCCTGTGATTTGCTGGTTCTCCCAGGCAGCAGGGAACCCTTGGTGACACCCAAGTGGCAAGGAGGATAGTCGTCAAGGAGAGAAGGCAAATTGGCTGGCATTTATTAAAGGTCTGCCTGGCATTTTGTTTGCCTACAGAGGGCATCTTGTAGGGGCATGCAGCTTTTGTGCAAAGGCCTAGCAATTTTAGATGAACTCTGGAATTATCAGAAATAATCTCACTCTGCTCTATAAATATGGGGGAGAAAAAAAAATTTTTTTTGCTTATACATGTCTGTGGAAACTAAAATCTAAAATATCATCTTGGAAGCCTTCAAGATACAGCAGTACGTTCTAAGGCCTGCTTCTATGGTCGCTGTCAGGTCTGTAATGCCCTGTCATGTGATCTGCGGAGCCTCAGAGACGCTGCACACCCGACTTGCCCTTGAGCCTCTCCACACCATCACTCCACTCTCTCTTGCCACAGCTAACTAGGCTCAGGGCGCCTGCAAGCACAATGCAGTAAAGCTCAAAATCTCACGGCCAGGGAAAGTCAGTGTCAAGGGTGTGTGTGTGTGTGTGTGTGTGTGTGTGTGTGTGTGTGTAAAACCAGACGCCAGCACGCAGCAATAACATGGTCTATATAAACCTGCATGCTGCCCCTACCTCTGCTCTTGTCGGGACTCGCTGGTGTTAAAATCAAGAGACCATGTTCAGAGGAATGATACAGCCACACGTTCATGCTGAGCACACATGCAGCAGCGTGTGTCTGTGCGTGCACACATGTGCCCCTAAAGCTGTCCTGTGAGTATTTCCAGGGTGGTAGAGAGCACCCCGACTACATCACAGGCTCCCTGTATATTCTCAGGTGAGGTCACTCACAAGATTTTAACCCATGCACGCACTGGTCTCTTGATGCTGGTCTTTGCCCCAAATATTCTCAGTAGCCCGTCCAGCGGCAACACTTTAATTAAGAAATGAACGTGCCCCCCCCCCATACAAGCTTTCTACTGTTCAGATGAAGACAGGATATGTGGAACATGGACTAAGCATACCTGCTCCTGCTTCTTACCCCCTCCTCCAAATGTTCATTTGCATAATCTTTTACAAATGAGAAAGACAAATGACTACAATGGCCATTTTAGTGTTTGAGGCCTAGCAATATAGCAATATTCAGTTTGGGTCTTATCACACCTTTGGGTATTTTTCAAAATGAAGACAGGCCAAAATATTGCAGTTGCTGAAAAAAAAACTCCATTCAGATAGCATTTAGTTTCATATTTTTGAAATGTTGTCTTACCAGAGGCAGCCTTGTAAACCGGGCTTTTATTTTGACATAAGTATATATTTTATGATATTTTGCATAGTATATCTTGAACACCATCCCTGGAAATCCCCTCACAATGTAAAAGCCCAAACCTCCAGAGTCAGGCAGGCCTTTCCTTCAAGCTTCCTCATATAAAGGAAGGGCCATTTTTACATGAGGCGGCTCCCTGGCCTTCAGCTGATGGGGTCAGAGCATCCTTCCTGTGCATATTACGGCAACAATAATTGATTCTCACAACAGATGCTAAAAAAACCTGCAAATAATTCTTGCACAACTCTACCCAGGTGCACAGGAGCCATCTCTGCATATATTTTCCATATGGTAGATTTCACTCAATTTGCACACTGCATAGACTCCTTTATATAGTACTTTTTAGTTATGAAATGTTGGTTTTAAAAATCATAGACATTTATAGCATCCATGTACCAGAGACTCTCATGATTTCTTCTTTACCATGCTCACCATATATAACTCACACTGAAAAACAGATACTGGATGGCTGACGACTGGGACAGCCTGGCTCACCATCCTGAATCACCTATTTCTCCCCAGAGTGGAAATCTCCCTTCATCCAATAGCCCAGGCCTTTGCAAGGAGTCCGGATATGTCACACTGACAGGGAGGCAGGCTATCAAGGCATGGTGGCTCTGGAACACATTTGTGAGCATCTGAGCCTTTCCTGTGCTTTCCCACTAAAGCAGCAAGGGCTGCTCCTCAGATTTAACTGAATGCTCAGAAGCACATCTATCCCCCAAGGTAGATTCCCGGGAGGAGGCAGGGCAGGTAAAGGGCCCTCTGGGAAAGGGGGGTATCTTGTCAGAACTTGCTCTGATTTTTCTGCCTGGGAGGAAACCTCCAGATAAAGCTCCTGCCACTTTGAATATATTAAAGAGCAAAGTGCCATTTTCATGTGAATTTGGGGGTACCTTCTTCATTCACCTCCATCTTTTCTCAGTCATCATTATTTTTTTTTCAAGCCTGGGAAGCATCATGTCCTTCCTTCGGCCAGGGGTTGGCTATTCTCTAAGTACCACTGTGAGAGAAAATGCAGCCAGTGCTTGCAGCTGCCCTAGGTATCTCCCAGAAAAATCTTACAGCCTCCCCTTGGGTTCTCCTTCTCCTGTTTTCTTGTAAGGACCAGATATATTCATTCTCATTCTCCCGTGTTCACATGTTCTCTCCCCTCCTCTCCTGGGTATAATGGTTTAATTTTAACTGTCAGCAGGTTATAGGTTTTATGCAGATGTTGTTCCAAAAATTCGAAATGGGGATTAAAGCCCTGGATGCTTCCAGGCGATACCAAATGATGGTGACAATTCCCTCTCTCTCTCTCTCTCTCTCTCTCTCTCTCTCTCTCTCTCTCCAACATGAGAGAAAGCCATTCATACATGTAAGTTCATATTTACGCTGCGTGTGATAAGCAGCCCAAGGTGCACACACATACACTCACTAATTGGGTCTGACTCCATCAAGAACGATAGCTTTCTAAATACCAGGAAGAAAGCATCTCAATATGTAATACTCAGCTGAGCATGAGGGAGAGAAGCCACGTACAACGTTCACCAATTTCACTTTTACAATTTACAGGTGATTTTCTAAAAAATTTGTCAACATTACAGATGATGTAATGCTTAGCAGTGCATATTTTTACATACACTACTGCGAGGAACATGTAGTGTCCAGGGGACTAGGGGATGCAAAGAGACGCATCTTTCCCACAGCCTTCAAGGATGAACTGTAGCAGAATTAAAGGCTTTAAGGCTCAAGAGCGCAGAACCTGAAGGCTACTGTCTTAATTGACCCCTGCACCTGCCTGCGCTCCTAACGCCATGTCGCTTCTCTGGCTGTGTTATTCAAAGTGGCGATCATCCCCTCTCTTCTCCCCAAACCTGGCTGACTCTGATGAGGTAGCTGTCTATCTCTGGAGTTGGGCTCTGAGCTGGCACTTGGCTAGCTAGCTAGGTAGGCTGCTTCTAGCGATTGCAGACCGATGCCTCCCCGGCCTCGTCTCAGTACTGACTAATCTCTCCAAAGCAATGCAAATATATTTTTAAAAATAAATAAATAAACGCATGCATGAACATTCCAACCCGGATAGGGAAGGAAAGGAGGGAAGACTTCACCCATGCATCCAGCCCCCCACACCGCACCCACCCCCCGGGCCCCTTCCCAGACAGGAATCAGCGCAGATCGCAAGGCTCACCATTCGCGAAGCTCTGGAACAAGGAGAGAGCCAGTATCCACATGCCCCTGCTGCTGCCCGGCC
>NW_004949170.1:933663-940301 GCF_000317375.1 Microtus ochrogaster | reverse complement strand
AGCAGGCGCGCGGCCAGGCTCATCCTGCTGCGGCGGCCTCGGGCGCCGGGTCCCCTGTGCTGCCCTTCCCTGCCTGAGCCCGGCGGGCCGCGCGCGGAGGCGAGCGGGGACCCCTCCCCTGCTCTGGCCGTTGGGGCGCTCTGCAGTCTTAAAGCAGCAGCAGAGGAGTGCGGCGGATCACGCAGTCAGCGGGACCCAGGGCTCAGAGGCTCAGAGACTCGTCCCCACACAGCCCATCTTGTGTAGCTCCTTCTTGCAGGTTGCTAATGAGATGCGGCCGGGGGCTGACCACTCCGGAAGGGTGCCAGCTAGGCAGAGGTGACCGCGAGGCCTTAGCAGTTTTGATGCTATGTGCAGCAGGATTCGGAGTCCGTATGGACTCTCTGAAAAGTCTAGTCCATCTGCCTAAAGGGAAATGCTGCCTCTGAGTCCTCGCAGCTCCTGGGAAGAGCTCTCTGACTTCACTGGCTGATTTTTAATTATCTTGAATACATACTAGGATGCAAACAGGAGCGATTCTAATTTTGATCTCTGAGTGGTGCATAAAACTGATTAAAATAGCTGATACTGTGTGTGAGCCCCAACATGCAACCCCTTTCTTGGCACTATGTAGACAACAGACCGTGACCAAAAGGGTCTGCAGAGGGATTCTGAAGTTATATATATATATATTGAAGTCAATAAAGGTTCTTGAAAGGGCACGTGTCCATATCCAGCACTTTTCAAAATAATGACCTACAGGGTCCGAATGAGCCCCAATTTAAAGTCTAAGATTGAATACACACAGGCAGGGGGATGGACTGGGAAAGCGTTGAGGGAAGGCAGAAAGGGACCATTTCGTGAAATGGAGATGGTTTCCCAGTCATCAGGCATCTTCTGCCTGGACTGCATGTGCCCTTCCAGATGAGGCACCCCTAAGATTGCTCACAGAACAACCCAGCAAAAGCAAATGTCAAGGCAAAAAGAAAATGGTGCTTTACCAGGGCTGGGCACAAGATGGCCAGGCCCTGTGTGCTAGGAAGGGTCAGCTGAGCCATGCCGCTGTACTGGCTGCCATTGCTCTGCAGCTGTAGGTGATCACGTGCTGCCGCCCACTCAGACTGCGCCTCCAGCCCTGCCAGCCACACATGAAACCCCAGTGTCCTCTGGCTTTGCATGCAGAGGGTGTTCACTCCCTGCTCCTTGAAGCTGTGTGTGGAGGCAGGTAGTGGGCCTGATTCTCATCCCTGCATCCCAGGTCCTTTAGCCCAGATTTATTCACGTGTTCCAGCCATCTTAAGGCTCAGCAAGGCCTTGATAGGCAGCCAAGCCCTCAAGACAAAGCCAGGGCACACACGTCAGGCTCAAACCACTGCCTCCACTTACCAGATCTAGGCATACATGCATGCCTCATGAACCTCCCTGCCCTGGCACGCAGAACAAAACCATCAGCAATTCTAACTATAAAGGTTGTGGTGTTCGGAAGCCTAGCCTTGTGTCTGGTAGCAGGACTGGCTACATAAATTTGGGGATCTAGTATGAAGTGAAAACACAAACGGGAGGAAATGCACCACTTACAGCCCCTAGTGGAAATTTCGTCCTTTCCTCTGCAGCTTCTGCCCCTGCCGTGATGGTTATCATTTGCTGTTTACTATTTCACTGTTAGGGATAGTTGGGAAGGGCCCAGCTACACACAGATGCAACCCGGGCCGTACAAGTGGCCCACATCTGCCTCCTTGTTTTCCTGCCTTCCACCTGGCCCACGAGCTGTAATGCCCAAACTATTGTATGTCCACACTGGGAAACTGTCCTCAGTGCCTGGCTCAGAGATGAGCCAGACACTCAAATGGCTTCTGGAACATGCGTGACAATGACAGTCTGGGGGCCTCCTGGTACGCAGCCAACCTAAATCATCCAGATCTCCATCAGGGACAGTGAGGAATGGCAGAAAACAGACCTTCCCACCAAAAAGAACATAACTTGCAGATGGGAACAGCCCCACAGTGGCAGAGCCTTGTCAGGACCTGGAGACTATGTAGAGAAGGATGTTGTCTTCATTGCTTTTGTTCTTGCTATGGCAACAAAAAAAATCTGATAAAGCAACTTAAGGAAGGAAAGGTTTATCTGCTCACAGGTCAGGGACACAGCCCACCATTGTAGAGAAGTCACAGTGGCAAGAGCTCGGGGGAGCCGATGACACTGTGTTTACATTCAAGTAGAAAGTGCCTAGCACTGTACTCTCTCAGTTCCTCTTCTTTAGACAATCAGGGATCCCTAGCCTAGGAAATGGTGCTGCCCAAGGTACTCATTCTTCTCACCTCAATTAACCCAATTAAAATTCTCTCCTACAGCACACCCGAAAGTCCATTTCTTGAGTAACAATTGAGATTAACCTTCATAGATGGGCAGCTCAGAGTCTTCCCAAAGGGATACTTATGGGAATGGCTTGGAAAACAAGGCTTCATCATTGACTTAGAAAACACATGTCCAAGGGCACTATCATTGGAAAGTTCAAGATGGCCAATGAAGAACACCATGCTATGAGCAAGACCCTCAAGACTCTCAGAGTGTGGAGGGTGATGTAGATATTACGCAGGGCATTGAGTCCAACCCTAAGTAGTTGGCTTCCAAAGGCATCTTGACTGGCTTGGATTAAAGACTTGTGTACAAAACTCTCAGATGTAGTCACAGCAGACGCTTTGATACAGAAATGAATGCTGTCCACTTAACTGTGAGCCTCGTGAGATCAGCGACTCATTCTTGGTCAACAATAAATCCCTAAGGCCTTGCTCACACAGGCCCTGTGATGGGTAATTTGTTTGTCAGGTTGATTGGCTGAAGAAATGCTTAAGAGTTTAAGTAAGGCACCACTGGAACTGATTGCGAGCCTTTCCAGATCTCATTTGACTATGTGAGTCCTGATCTTCATCAATGGATCAACCTTTAATGGCCTTCAGAAACGATGAAGCGAAGTAGGTGTGGCCTGGGGGAAGTCATGCCTCGGAGGCTATGTTTTACCCTAGGTTTTTCTTATGCGCCTTCTTCCTACTTTGTGCCCGTGTTTGAACAATGTCCTCTGTCACATACTCCTGATACTGCAATATTCTGCCCAAGCAAGTGGTGCCAAGCAACATTGAGCTGAGCTCACGGCTCACATAGTCAGCACTGTGAACCAAAATAGCACCACCACCACCACCACCACCACTACTTAAGTTGCAAGTATCAGCTAATTTGCTCACAAACTCAGGAATGTAGTGAGCATTCATGCGGTGGTATAGGAATCTCTAGTGTAGATGAATCAGGGCGCCTACCCTACAGAATATACACATGGTGTGGGAGGTCCTTCAGTCTGTGTGTTGCTTTTATTGGTTAATGAATAAAGAACTGCTTTGAGCCTATGGTGGGGAAGAATAGAACTAGGCCAGGAAAGCTAGGCTGTCTGCTGGGAGAAAGAAGGGCAAAACAAGGGAGATGCCATGGAACCACTACCAGAGTCAGACACGCCGAAACTTTGCCTATAAGCCACTGCCACGTGGCGATACACAGATTAATGAAAATGGATTAAATTAATATGTAAGAGATTAGCCAATAAGAAGCTAAAGCTACTGGGCCAAGTAGTGGTTTAATGAATACAGTTTCTGTGAGATTATTTCAGGGCTAAGTGGCCAGGAACCAACAAGCGACTTCCACCAACACACACACAAACACTGGAAAATCAACACTTCAGTTTCCCTTGCCAATAAGTATTTGGAGGACATGGCATTATCATTGAGACCTCCAGGTCTAGTAAGATTCCACATGCAAAATTGAATCAAGAAAGGGGTCATGTACCCCAAGAATTTGAAAACAGTTAAATCCACCATCATAAGATACCATATCTCATGAATTTCTTTCTTTTCTAACCCTTAAATGAGACCTGATCAGCCTCCACCTGAAATCATCCCATATTGGTCCTTCTACATAGCATCCCAGGATCCAGAAAAATTGATCTAAAAAAGTAACAAACACAATCTTCCATCATTGTGGCTCCCCACGTTCTTGTGAGGACAAATCACATGATGTCAGAGGCATTGGGTCACAAACATAGCACTCAAAAGCAGAGCACATAGGTATAGGAAATGAATCCTGTTTCCTGAACTTAACTCTACCTGGAAATGACCTCCAGTGATAAAGTTGGTTCAGAGAGTGGGAGGGGTTGATAGAGAATACACAGAGGGCTGACAGGAGAGAAAAAGGCAGAGAAAGAGAGGAAGGCCAGACCTAAAGTCCATGTTCTTATCTTGCCTACAGAACCTGATTGCCATCTTACAAGAGTCATCTTAGCGTAACCAGAGCACCGCAAAGAAGATACCTGAGATAGGAACAGGACACAGTAGAGACATCATTACTTCAATGTGTATGCGACTTTATCACAACTTGAGTTTTAAGGGGAAGCTCTAGATATTTGTAAGACATCTTAAAAATCTTTGTTATTACTGTTATAGAAATAGTGGGCACTGGTTAGCTTTTGCATAACTAGAATGTGCTATGCAGGCTGCTAGAAGAAAAAGTCATCAACAGTCTTGCTCAGCTCTCAACCCTGTGAATTACAATAATGACAGACCTGTCAAGACCTGCCTATGGGTGCAGTAGTGGCATGAATGTTATGGGGGCAACCAACTTCTTTTCCATTGGATTCAAGGTCTGTTCCACAAGTAGAAACACCTGCCTGGTGCTACAAACCTGACCAATAACACATGGTTGGGGCGCTCACTGACACCACAGGTGAAGATACCATTTATTCTGCTAAATGGACACAGTATCAATTGTCCTCTACCAGAGATTGCTGTAACTCTCATGCCTCATCACAGAAGTGATATAATAGGCATTTATATCACTCCTCCCCACAAAGCTCAGAACAGTCACAAGAAGAGGGATGGACCGAGTGTAAGAGCAAGAAGTTTGGGAGAGCATGAGGGAAACAGTGTCTTCTGGTCATGACAGAATGGCAGCCCTCTGCACCTGTGGTTCACTGCACAACACCTTCCACAAGATCAAGCCAGTCATCGTTCTAGATTGGAAAGACAGTGAATGTCCCCAATTACTAACTGAGGAGCCATGGATAGTTCAAGCTTCTGGAGGATGGAAAGTGAGTTTTCTTTAAAAGTGTCACCCCTGATAGGTCAAATACCAGCCAGTGGATGGCTCCCTCTCAGGAGTAAATAAAAAGCATAAATTGGATGCAGCAGTTACTTAAAAATTAATAAAAGGGTACAACGTTAGAAGGTAAGGAGGTGGGATTCAGCCTGGGAGGAGATAGGAATAACGGTGGGAAACTATCATCAAAATACTTTGTCTAAAAGTCTCAAATCCCATCATCTGGGGGCTAAACCTTCACACATAAGCCTGCAGGGGACAGTTTTAGATTTAAGACATAGCAGTAATGAGTCCTCTCCAGGGACAGGACTGAAGTATTGAAATTGAATCTTACTCGATTGCCAGCACTATCGGCGGAGTTGGCTGTTTAAGACAAGTGCAACCATTTCCTCTTCAGCAGATCCTTCTGAAGCAAGCGGACCATCTGCACATATCACAGGTAGCCAGGACATCTATTCAGCCATTAGCAATGACTGCTGAGCCCCTGTTACTGCGGGAACCGTGAGCACACAGAGCGCACTGGGAACCAGGAGCATAGGTGAGATGAATAAGCACAAACTGCTTCTCTCGTGATATGTGCAGTCAAAATTATCCTTGTTGAGATACAGTGAGATGACTCAGCAGGGAAAGGGAGCCTGACACCATGCCTGATGACTGAGATCAAACCAGGGAGAGGACTGACCTTCACAAGCTGTCCTATGACCTCCACTTGCATATCACACGCACCCCCCCACCCACACACACCCACACACACCCACATACACACACACACACGAAAATAAACACACAAATAAGATAAAATGTAATCAACTCATACCCATTTTATGCTTACTCTAGTATGAGAAAAACTCAAAAAGGCAACTTATTAAACTCTAAGTGACTTGTATTCTGATGTCAGTGATTTCTTTCCTCAGGCAGTTTGCAACCAGAGAGAACACTGGTCACACTGCACATACAAAGATGGGATTGGATGATTACTGTAGCACGATTTACAGCTGGGTGTGGTAACACAAGGAGAGCCTGATTTAATCAGTTGTAATGTATCTGCTAATGGATTATCATGTCGTCATTAGTCACTGGAGTATAAGAGTTCAAACCTCAGGATGTGCTGGATCCTCAGGATGTTTTGCATCAAAAAAAAGAGTGGAAGGAAAGCACACACATCTGCACTTACATACAGACGTGTGCACACACGCATCTCCACTTACATAGAGAGGTGTGCACACACGCATCTCCACTTACATACAGAGGTGTGCGCATGTTTATAAGCTCGCACATTCATGCAGTCCTCGGATGAACATCTGTGAACACATGATTTCATGGCACAATCATACCTATGAAACAAATATGCCCTCGTCAATTTCAGTTTGGCTTACAGTTTGGCTAATTTTCAATTAAGAGTAATTAGCATCAGAAAATATCAGTGAGCTTTAAGAGCTTGCTGCACAGAGGACCAATGAGGTAGCTCAGCAAGTAAAGACAATAGACACCAAGCCTGACCTTAACATGAGTTTGATCCCTGA
>NW_004949170.1:899286-933563 GCF_000317375.1 Microtus ochrogaster | reverse complement strand
CATTCCCACATCACAGAGCAAACAAGAAAATAAATAAATTAAACTCTAATAAATAGATTACTGCATACAATACTCTACAAACATAGTAACCAATAGCCACATCAGTCTTCTTAGATTTAAATTTGAAGTAATCAAAAAAGCATTTAAAATCTTAGCTGAATGTATGGCATGGTCCTAAAATGCTGGCACTCAGGAGAGTGGGGCAGGAAGATCATGAAGGAGGCCAGCCTTCACTACATAGTAAAACATCCTGAAAAAAATAATAAATTTGCTTCCTTGGTTGTGCCATCCATATTTCCCGTGCCAGTCACCACACCCAGCTGGTGACTGGCACATCAGGTGGTACAGATACAGGACATTCCAACGACTATGAATAGTGACTTGGGGTGACCTCAGCTCAGAGGTCCCAAAAGACACAGTCCTGGAAGTTGAATCTAAATCTCTGAAATCTCAGATCCCCAAACTCACAATTCTGAAAGCTTATAACTCCAAATGTTGAAATCTTTTAAGTCTGAAACCCCAAATAAGAATTCCTAGGAAAACAAAAGGGAGGCTGTTCTGGTTTCATTCTGTTGCTGAGACAAAAACAAACAGCAACAGCACAAAGCCTGAGCAGAAAGCAAGTTGTGGAGAGAAGGCTTACACTTCTGAGTTGCAGCTCCGTATGGAAGGGAAGTCAAGGCAGGACCTTGAGCAGCTCATTGTATCACATACACAGTCAGCAACAGGGAGAAATTGTTGCAGAGACGCTACCTGCTGCCAGCTTCCAGATCCCCTTCTCCTGTCTCATAGCTGAGCCCTCTGCCCAGAGAATGGTGCTGACCACAGTGGGCTGGGTCTTTCCACATCAATCAGCTTAACAATCAGTCTAGACAATCCCCTAGACATAACCACAGGCCAATTTGATTTAAGCAATTCCTTCTCTTACTCTAGGTTGTGACAAGTTGACATTTAAACTAACCAACTTAGGGGCCATGCAAGAAGAGAAGGAGACTGAATTCCAGGTAAAATATTGGCCACACATCCACCAAGGATGGTAACTATAGTTTCAAGCTATAGTTTTATAATTGTGTGTCCACCTTGGAATTATTGACTGGTTCAAAAATACTTATAAGCACACTGTGATGAGGAGACATGTTGACTGAGTTTTCTGTCCTGCCCTGTTCCCACAGTCATTAAGTCCCAAAGAAATCACACAGAGTTTACGTTAATTGTAAACTGATTGACCCATTAGCTCAGGCTTCTTATTAACTCTTATAACTTACATTGACCCAATATGCTTATCTGTGTTAGCCACATGGCTCAGTACCTTTTTCAGCAGTGTAGTCACATCTTGCTTTTTCTGTGTCTGGACAGGACTACAGAGGGAGCTTCCCTCTTCCCAATTTTCTCCTGTTCTCATTGACCCGCCTCTATTTCCTGTCTGGTTGTCCCACCTATACTTTCTGCCTGGCTACTGGCCAATCAGTGTTTATTTAAAACATAATTGACAGAATATAGACAACTGTCCCATGCCAGAGACACATGTGGTTCTGTTTGGTGGATGCCTAAGTTGCAAAAACAACATTTGGAGAGTCTTTGTTTGCTTTATGCACTTCTTTGCTGATTTCACTTGCTAAAAGTGCACTGCCATGGCATTTGTCTGAGGGTGGATGTCCATCTGATGTGCATCAACTGTACATATCCATCCCAAAATAAAAACATCATCAATAAGTGAAGACATCTGTACATCTGCCTTTGTGGAAGACAACTTCTCAAGATCTTGGGTTTGGAGTTGTTGCACAGGAAAGCACCTTATGAGCTTGTGCTACTTCTTGCCAACAGACTGAAGCTGTCTGTCACAGTATTTCAGATGATTTCTGTTACACATCTGCATGCACACAGCTTCCAGCAACAGGCACACACATGTAGAGAGTCCCCAGCCACAGGCACACACGTGTGTACACCCTCCAGCCATAGGCACACATGTGTACAGCCTCCAGCCATGGGCACATATGTGTACACAGCCCTCAGCCACTGGAAAGCATGTGTACACAGCCTCCAGCCATAGGCACACACGTGTAGACAGCCCCCAGTCACAGAAACACATGTGTACACAGTCCCCAGTCACAGCAGGCGCACACGTGTACACAGTCCCCAGTCACAGGCAGATGCATGAACACATTTTGCTTTTGGACCTATTTCTTTGTAAACACAGCTACTCATCTTAAGTATCAGATCCCCATGACATTAGACTATTTATTCTTAAAAAAAGCATATGTTATTGTTTCCTATCCTATTTTGTAAAATGACCAAATGTGTGTTCTATTGGGTTTTTCTATGTTTCTCACATAAATACCTTTGAAAAATGTAAACTACACAGTGGGAAAAAAAACAATGACATCTTGAAATTTGCAGGCAAATGGGTGGATCTAGAAAAAAACATATTGAGTGAGGTCCCCCAGACCCAGAAACACAAATATAATATGTATTCACTCATAAGTGGCTTTTAAACATAAAGCAAACCAACCTACAGTCCACAACCCCAGAAAACCTAGACAACAAAGAGGACCCTAAGAGAGACATACATGGATCTATATAGGAAGGTAAAAAAGACAAGATCTCCTGAGTAAATTGGGAGCATGGGGGTCACAGGAGAGGGTAGAAAGTAAGAAGGGAAGGAGGAGAGTGGGAAAATGTATAGCTCAATAAAATACATGAATTCATGTCTTTTAAGAATTGTATGTTATTTTCCAAAAATTATATTCTCACCTTTCAGGACTTTAATCCTCAAGAATCTTCATCTTTAATAATTAGTCTTCAGAATGGTACCCTTTGGGTTTGGCTCAGATTCACTCTGGATACTTTGCAGAGACCTAAAGTTAGAGAAGTTTTCCTCAACTACCAAAGACTTTGTTCCTCCTACAATTCACAATCCCAGAGAACCTATACAACAAAGAGAACCTTAAGAGAGGCATACATGCATCTAAACTACATGGGACGTTGAAAAAGACAAAATCTTCTGAGTAAATTGGAGGAATGGGGAGCATGGGAGAGGGTAGAGGGGAGGGGAGAGGAAGGGAGGGGAGTGGGAAAAATGTATCTCAATAAAAACAATAAAAAAGAAGAGAGCGCTGTGGAATAATTCTCATGTATACTGTAAAGATTCGTCACTCAAATTGGCTTAACAAAATATTGAGTAGCCAGGCAGGAAGTAAGGGCAAACAAACTACAGATGACGGAAAGGAGAAGGGCGGAATCAGGGGACACTGGCCAGATGCAGAGAGAGCAAGGTGGGCATGCCATGTATCATGTATCTGACCCAATAAGGAATATGGGTTAACTTAAAATGTAAGACCTAGTTAATAATAAGCCTGAGCTATTGGTGGAACATTTATAAGTAACATTAAGCTTCTGCATGGTAAGTTGGGAAGTGGCTACTGGATTTTTGGGACCAAGTGGCTCCAAGACAGGAAACTTCCACATACAAGAGAGAATCTCTTAGAGAAGGAAAAGATCATGAAAGTAAGAACTCAAGAACTTCTCAGAACCCTCAGCTCCTGTTCTAGTAACCATGTGGATCACGACCCCTTTCACAAAGGTTGAGAACTGAAGTTCTAGAGAGACAAGAAAGACTGGAGATGAGGACACTGTGTATGTAGCAAACCCCATATTAGTTGCTTTTGTTGTATTAGTTGCGTTTGTGTTGCTAGGATAAAACACCATAACCAAGGAAACTTGGAGGAAAATGTTACTTTGAGCTTACAGTTTCAAAGGTACAAGTCCATCATGATCATCGAGAAGAGGCAGCACAGTTACTAGAGAGAAGCTGAGGGCTCACACTTCGAACCTCAAGCAGGAAGCACAATGAGAGATGTAGAAATAGCTCAAATCTTTAAATTCTCAACGCTTGCCCCTGACAACATGCCTCCTTCAGCAAGCCCATACTAAACCTCTCCAGGCAGAACTACCAGCTGGTGACCAAGTGTTCAGACATCTGAGTGGGCCCCCGCTCCTCTCCCTCAGCCCATCTCAGACCTCAGATGTCTAGTGTCTCCTCAAAGCAGAGAAGGCATTGACATTTCTCACCTTGTTCAGTTTTTAAAAAAAAAAAAAAACTGCCTTCCAGTTGAACTCTATAAACAAAAAAATGAGCTTCCAAATTGCTACAGGTTCTCCTTTTGAGAGCCCAGACCACCAGATCCAAGCTTGCTGTCTTTGTGTCTGTCTGTCTGTCTATCTATCATCTTTCCTTCATTCCCTCACCACCTCGTCAGGTGCAAGTCCCTGGGTCTGAGCAAGGACTCTGCAATGAATGGTTGTAAAACTGCTTAATCAAGGGAAGGACTGCCATATTGAACAAAACAAAAGCAAGCTCTGACCACCTCAATCAACAGAAGGCACAGTTCAAGTTTAGAGGCATAAATAAACCATAAATAAGAGGGTGGGGGAATGATGAGCAAGAGAACTGGGTTCAGGGTATAACTAACAAATGTGATAGATTTTTAAAACAGCACATTTCTAGAGATATAAAATGTACTTTTCCCCAATTTTTATTGTCTGGCAATTTCATACATTTTTATGATGAATACTATATATATATAATGAACACTAGAAATCAAGTTTAAAACCATGCAAGTGATTGCATGCCATGACTAAGCACTATTTGTCACTGCACTCTAAGCTTCACTTAACATTTAAAAACCACTTTTTTTCTGAGCTGGAAAAATGATTTGGTGGTTGAAGTGTGCTGCATATGCTGGAGAAATAGATATTGGATTCCAGAACCCATTAACAGCCAAGTGAGCTGTGACCCACCTGGGATCCCTGATGTGGGATTCCCCTCTATATGCTGTGAATATCACTGGTTAATAAAGGAACTATTTTGGGCCTATAGCAGAGCTATAGGGGAACAGAGCTAGGTGGTAAAAACTAAATGGAATGCTGGGAGAAAGGAGGAGGAGTTAGAGAGAAGCCATGGGGCCACCACCAGAGACAGATGTGCTGAAACTTTGCTGGCAGGTCATGACCTCATGGTGATGCACAGATTAATGGAGATGGGTTAAATTAATATGTAAGAGTTAGCCAATAAGAAGCTAGAGCTAATGGGCTAAGCAGTGTTTTAATTAATACAGTTTCTGTGTGATTATTTCATGGCTAAGTGGCTGGGAACAAAAAAACAGCCCTCACGCCCTGCAACAGATCCCACTGCACAAGAGGTGAAGCTGGAGCATATCCAGAAGAACTGAAGCAGCCAGTTCTGGTTTGAGCGAGAAACACTACCTCAATGCATGAAGTAGAACATGATCAAGGAAGACTCTGGACTTCAACATGAGGCCTCCACACACATGCACACATGAACAAATGTAGGGCCCTGGTCTCCCTTATTCCTGGGGTGCATTTGCAGGGACAGTTTATGATCAGCTAACTAAGCTTCCTGTGTGTTTCTGTGCTCTCCCTGCCCCACCTGGTGATTAGCTGCAGGGCATTTACTCCATTGTTAATATGGTCATTTCCCACCTGCCTGGGTGGAGATCCTTGTGCAGCAGTTAGATACTTAAGGATTTCCCCAAGTCTGAATAAACTGGCATTCAGCTGGTCTCCTTTCCAATGACCCTGGTCTCTCTGTGTGTTCTTTCAATCTCTAGGCCCTTGCTCGACTCGTGTTCGATACAGTGGAGCGCGAACTGTACCGAGGGTGTAACACAAAATCGGGTGTTACAAATGCACACACATGTACATTTGCACCTACACATATGTGAACATGTAAACACACATGCACATATACACAAAAATCAATTTATATAATGTATGTTAGAAGAACAAATAGCAATAAACACAAGGTCATCTGCACAGAAGCTCAGTTTTCTTTTATGATAAATATATTCAGTGAACCAGGAATAGAAAAGAATGTTCTCAATCTAGAAAATGGTGTCTAAAGAGTTATTTTAGTTTTAATTATGTGTTCACTGTGAGGAGTTGTGCACATGAGTGAAGGAACCCACAAAGACCTTGGGACTGGATACAGGTGACCGTGAGACACCTGCCAAGTGGGTGCTGGGCATCACGCGCAAGTCCTCTGCAAGAGCAGGAAACACTGTCAACCACTGGGCCATCTCGTCATCCCCAAGGGTGTCTCCAAATAATCCATGGCTGATATCACAATTATTGGTGGAAGAGTGGTTGTTTTTCTCCAAAACCGAGAACATGTAGTTTGTGTTAAATTCTAAGTTTCCCCTAGGTAACTGGGCAGGAGACACAGCAAAGGGCATTGTGATTAGAGGGGGAAGTAGTAAAACCCTCTTTGAAGAGGACTTGCATCCTTGAGGAGTCTATTCTGAAACAACCTGAGCAGGGATATAAATAAAGGTATTAAATCAACACATAGAACTGAATCGTTTTCCCTGCAGTTTCACTAAACCTTAAAAACGAAATGAAGACAAAGGTCACTACCTCACAACAGTATCTAAAGGAACAGGAAAAAAAACTGGGAAAATGCTTTTCAAAAGAAATGCAAGACACATATCATAAAGACTATAAAATGTTAAATAAGACCCAATAAAATGTAAAATATCTGGTGTTCATGATCCAGAATTGTTAAGATGTCACCTGATGCTTAACATGATTCAGTCAGGCTGGCTAGATCATTGCAGATGCCTTGTTTCTGGATGTGGATGTGAGAGTGGCCCCAGACAAGACTGTTGTGTGACTTGGAGCAATGAGTAGGGAAGACACATCCCAGATATGGGCAGTCACCATCCTGTTGACAGGAAGTCCAGACTTGTGGGATAATGCTTTTGTACACTGTAAAAATTTGTCACTCATATTGGTTTAATAAAACACTGATTGGCAAGTAGCCAGGCAAAAAGTATAGTGGAGCAACCAGACTAGGAAAATTCTGGGAAGAGGAAAGGCTGAGGGTCACCAGTCAGCTAAAGAGGAAACAAGACATGGAGAAAATGAGATAATGCCATGGTCATGTGGCAATACATAGACTAATAGAAAATGGTTAATTTAAGATGTAAGAGCTAGCTAGAAATATGCCTGAGCCATTGGCCAAGAAGTGTAGTAATTAGTATAGTTTCTGTGTGATTACTTGGGTCTTGGTGGCCAGGAACAAAAGTGCAGTCTCTGTCTACACAGACATAAGAAAGGAAATTTTATGTCTCTGCTGTCCTGCCTGCAGAGGGATGTACCCTACTGTTGTAGTCACCACAGTGGCTGATTTTGGACAAGACCCCAGGTTGGTTGAACTTTGGACCCTGAAACTTGCACCAGAAGCTCTCCCTAAACCCTTTGACCACAGTCTGATGGATATAACATTGCCTTTCTGGATGTGAGGCTTCTGTTGCCCAAGTTGCACTTGTGGTTACCTTGACCCATAAAACCTGCTTCTTTGGCTCTCCTCTATTTTGCAGATAGTCTCTCATGGGGCTTGTTAGCCTCTGTGATCACCTGACTCCTTCCAATCAACACATACATACAACCACACACATACACATAAATATATGTATATTCCATTGACTGTTTCTTGAGCCCCTTGACTAGCATCCTATTATTTGAGCTAATCTATATATTCAATGCAATCACTGTCAAAATATCAACTGCTGTTTTTTTTAGAAATTGATCAACTGAGCCTAAAATTCATGTGGAAATACTAGAATAAGAGCATTTCAAGAAAGAAATAGTAAGCTATTTTTAGTTCCCAGACTGACTCCACAGCAATAGTAACCAAGACCGTGTGGTGCTGGCCTAAGGACAGGCATAGAAATCAATAGAAAGTAATTGAGCTCACAAATAAACCTCAATAATTAGAAGCAGGTGGCTTTCAGCAAAGGTGATGAGTAACTCAGAGCTTCAGACAGCTACATGTGGACACACTAAAGAATGGGTCTCTCTATCCCATCTCTAAAACTCAGCTCAACGTAGATTATAGACTGAAATGTAAGCGTGTCTGTCAAACTCCAAGAAGAAAATATAGGAGTAAATATCTACGTTTTACTTGCATTAGATGAGTCTTCTTAAATGCACCAAGAAAGGCATATGTGGCCAAAAGGAAACTTGCATAAAGCAGACTTCCAGAAGATTAATGTCTCTTGCGCTGCAAATTATTTGATCAAGGAAGTAAAAATGCAGCCCACGAAATGGGGGAAATGCTTCCAAATCTTATATCTGAAGAATGGCTGGCATTCAGATTTTATAAATAACTCTTACAACTCAATAATTAAAAAATAACCCAATTAAAACTGAGGCAAAGAATGTGATTAGACATTTCTCCAAAAGAAAATATGCAAATGGCCAATAAAACACAAAAGGGCTCTCATCACTCATCAGTGAATACAAACAGAACCCATAATGAGATACTTCCTCATAAATCCTCAGAGGTTCAGACTGTTTGAGTCTGTCTGTGTTGCTATAACAGAATATCTTCATCACTTTTTCCAGGGTTTCCATGCCTTATACACTACTTGCCTGTTAGTTACTTAACCATTGTCTCAGACATAGGATCACCTGCCGAGGGCATACTTCTTGTGCTTTAAATTTCTCCTTTCTTTAAGAGAACCCCAAAGCACGAGAGTAACAAACTGAAAATTTAGACATGTCAAATTAAACCAGGCTGTGGATGCAGCTCTGTGGTGGTGTAGACAGGGCTTGGGTTTAGTCTCTAATACCACAAATATAAAAAAAATGAAAGAAAGTAATGTTTTTCTTTAGTTAAAAGTATAAATTCTGTGGTTGGAGCAATGGCTCAGTGGTAAAGATCACACACACCGCTGGGTTCAGTTCCCAGGATTCGTATGTACATCTCACAGAACTGTGACTCTCACTCCGTGGAAACAGACAAACATGTATGCACACACACATGTGCTCTCTCTCACACACACAGGTAAAATAAAAAATTTTTTTAAATATGCAAGTTTTTGACTTTATGAAGAAAAGTATTTTGTAGGCAAGATAGATCTACCACAATAAAATATTTTAAGATGGGGGAAAACTCACTTATCCACCTAACTTTTATTAAAATGTGTTACTATGATTATCCTATATTATTATTAGTTGTTGAAATCCTCTCCCTAGAATCTAGTTCATAAATTACACTGTCTCTCTATGTGAAAATGAAGAATAAGGAGACTTAGTTGTGGATAAGGGACAGGTATAAGTAAACTTTCAGAACTGTGAAATAGGTGGATGAATGCCCAGGACTCAGACAGGCTAAGTGGAGAAAAGGAACTGCCTTCTAATGGATATGAGGGTATTGGCTGGGGATCATAACATGTAACATTTAGCTTAATTATGGTTACACAATTTTATGGATTTACTGCCTACACATAGAGAAGGTCCTCCCTCACTAGAACATGGCCACCTACATCCAGAAGAGGCCTACTATCACCAGAACAAGGCCACCTGCAAACAAAGACCCTCCCTCACCAGATTAAGGACACCTACATCCAGAGGAGACCCTTCCTCACAAGAATATAGCCATCTGCACCCAGCAGCTCTCACCAGAACATGGCCAGCTAGACCCTGGTCTCAGACCTCCAGCTGTAAGGAACAGGTTTCTGTTGTTTATAAATTTCCATTATGGAGCAGTGGTTCCCTTGGTACTTCACCTACCTGCAAAGATCTAAGTCTAGAAGACTGGAAAGTGGAGGAGAGATGAGTACAACCCATGATGACAACCCTGGGGGAGAAGGAACAAGTGCTACTAACTGGAAAAACTGGAGCTTCTTCTGTGAAGGAGCATCAGTAAAGGCAATGGGAGACTAGGTGGATGAGGAATAAATGTCCCACCATGGGCACCAGGTGCTCTGAAGATGCTATCCTTAAAGCCAAGACGAGCCCTGGGGTGGTAGGACAAGCCTATAAATCCCATCACTCAGAAGGCTAAGGCAGAAGACAGAGTTCAAGGTTAAATAAATAAATAAACACATACAGTAAAATAAAATCTTAAAATGAAATAAAATAATTCATGAAGTAACTCAAGTTTGTCTTCCCACAAACAGCCTAGGGTGCAGCCTCCCAGAATCTGGCAAGTGCTTAGATATCAGACATCCTGTGAGTGTGGTTGGTTGTTACCATGGGGAAAAGGAGAAAGGGAGTATGGGAAATCCTTTGAGAGCGTTGCAGTTGTGTCTGAGGATGAGGGACCAATCAGTGCAGCTCCTCACAGAACAAGGCAAGTGAAAGAACAGAAACCTGGGCTCTTGTCTGGCATAACACAGTGTGTTTGGGAAGAGAATGCAGTCTGAGGGCCGCTGGGCTCACCATGTAAATACTGAAACCAGATCTGAAGTTACTGTGTGCAGGGAGGGCGGGGAAATGGCTCCCTCCTGTCAGACACAGGCAGGTGTGATGACTGCCTTACAGAAAAGAGGTGAGCTGAAGGTTTCTACAAGGGCACCAGGGGTTGAAGGCTGGTGACAACTATGGATGTTAATACCAGGGAAAGGGTTAAAACAGGGTCAGCCCGCCCTCGGGAGACTGCAAAAATGGAATGAGGAGGGTGGAGCAGTGTGTCTACTGAATTCTGTTTAAACTCCAACAATACATTATTTAAAAGGACATTTGAGGAAGTCAGTGATGTAAGGGTGAGTTTGCCTATGCCCCAAGGTCTGGGCCCTGGCCCTCCAGCATGGTCCTGTATATATGCACTGTAAGACAGGGCACCTGTGTGACTGGGCTTCTGTCTGAAGAACACTAGATAGCATTTTTACATTGAGCTATGCTTCCAACCAAATCATTTTGTGGGTGTGGACACAGCGATGATACATCACACGTTCAAGTTCAATAGAAGTCTGAACTCAAGCTTTCTTTGTTTTTACTTCTCATGGTCCTCTTGGATATTTCTATGTTCTATCTCTCACTTTTGCCATGACCTTTTTATGCTCAGTGTGTGAAGTACTTTGGACATCACAACTTAAAGTCACATAGCCAAGAGACGGATAAGGACGGCATTGGGGTGATGGGCTCAGCATGGACACTGTAGGTCCGGGGTTGCAGCTATCCTGACACACACACAGTCAGGTCATAGCCTGACTGATGCCCACAGCTCCTGACAACCATCCATGTCCACTCCTCTCTCTCCCTTTCTTCCTCCCTCCCTCTATCCCTCCTTCCCTCTCTCTCTCTCTCTCTGTCCCAGAAAAACCACACATACTATATTATTGTTTGATATAGCCAGTACTGAGTCCTAGGAGTCCAGGTAGGAGTCAGAAGAACTAGACCTGAGTCCTACTCTTCCACTTAATAGCTATGAGGCTTTGACAACATCGCTGGGCTTATCTGTGCCTTGGTTTTCTCCTCCAGCAAATAGTGATGGTGATCATACCTGCTTCACAGAGATGTTTAAAGGGAAATGAGATTAAGACAGAGCATCTGGTCAAAGTTAACTCTGTGAATCCTGTCAACTGTAGTACTTTCTATGATCACCAGTGTTATGATCACTTCACCCTGTCTTAGTTAGGGTTTCTTTTTTTTTTAATTTATTTATTTAATTAAGGATTTCTGCCTCCTCCCCGCCACCGCCTCCTATTTCCCTCCCCCTCCCCCGATCAAGTCGCTCTCCCTCATCAGCTTGAAGAGCCATCAGGGTTCCCTGACCTGTGGGAAGTCCAAGGACCGCCCACCTCCATCCAGGTTTAGTAAGTTGAGCATCCAAACTGTCTAGGCTCCCCCAAAGCCAGTACGTGCAGTAGGATCAAAAACCCATTGCCATTGTTCTTGAGTTCTCAGTAGTCCTCATTGTCCGCTATGTTCAGCAAGTCCGGTTTTATCCCATGCTTTTTCAGACCCAGGCTAGCTGGTCTTGGTGAATTCCCGAAAGAACATCCCCATTGTCTCAGTGTGTGGGTGTACCCCATTACTCAGCAGTAAAAAATAAGGAATTCTTGAAGTTTGCGTACAAATGGATGGAAATAGAAAACACTATCCTGAGTGAGGTAGGCCAGACCCAAAAAGAGGAACATGGGATGTACTCACTCATATTTGGTTTCTAGCCATAAATAAAGAACAGTGAGCTTATAATTCGCGATCCTAGAGAAGCTAAATTAGAAGGTGAATCCAAAGACGAACATATAGGCATCCTCCTGAATATTAACCTTCATCAGGCGATGAAGGGAGACAGAGACCCACATTGGAGCACCGGACAGAAATCTCAAGGTCCAAATCAGGAGCAGAAGGAGGGGGAGCACGAGCAAGGAACTCAGGACCGCGAGGGGTACACCCACACACTTAGTTAGGGTTTCTATTGATGTGATGAAATACCATGACCAAAGCAACTCCAGGAGAAAAGGGTTTCTTCGGCTTAGCTATCCAGAGTAATATTAAGGGAAGCCAAGGCAGGAACTCAAACTCAACAGGAAGCTTGAGGCAGAAGCTGATGCAGAGGCCATGGAGGGGTGCTGCTTACTGGCTTGCTCCCCATAGCTTGCTCAGCCAGCTTTCTTATAGAAACCAGGATCACCAACCCAAGTGTGGCACCATCCACAATGGGCAGGACCCTCCCATAACAATCACTTATTAATTAAATTATTAATAAGAAAATGCCTTTCAGGCTTGACCATCTTATGGAGACATTTTCTCAACTAAGGCTGCCTCCTTGCTGATGACTCTAGCTTATGTCAAGTTTACATAAAATTAGCCAACACATAGTCCCTAAACCCCATTTTGTGGAATCAACTACAAAAAGATGATGAATCTTCTTATATCTTACAGGTCCCCCAATATCAGGCATATCCTGAGCACCTGCATCAGAAGCACAGAACATGATGCTCTTTCCTCAGCAACAACAGCAGTACTATGATATAACAGACATGCCAATCAGCCTGATCATCATCAGTGTGTAGATGCATTGAAAGACAACATTAGGCTGGGTGGTGGTGGCACATGCCTTTAATTTCATCACTTGGGGTGCAGAGGCAGGCAGATCTCTGTGAGTTCAAGCAGCCTGGTTTACAGAGCGAGTTCTAGAGCAGGCTCCAAAGCTACAGAGAAACCCTGTCTCGAAACTGTTAAACTCCATAGAAATGCTGTTACCATGTGTCATTACAAACTATTAATTAAATTATGAGTTGGAGAAAATGCCATGAGTGATATAAATACCTTTAGCCCTTTGACTAGTGGGTTCCTCACCCATGAATTCCATCAAGCCCAGAGTGAATATTTGATTTTATATTATTAATTAAATTTATTCATTGATTTTACATCCCAACTGCAGTTTCCTCTCCCTTCTCCCCATTCCCTTCCCTCAACCCCCCTACAATCCACTCCTCCTCTGTTTCTGTTCAAAAAGGGGCAGGTCTCCCTTGGGTATAAACAAAGCATTGCATATCATGATAAGGTAGGACTAAGCATTTTGCTTGTGTAAAAGCAGGGTTTAATACAAACCCAGTATGAAGAACAGGCTCTTGAAAGCCAACCAAAGCATTAGGGGCAGGCCCTGCTTCCACCACTAAGAGTCCCACAAGAAAATCTAGCTACACAACTGTCACACATATGTAGAGAGCCCGGGTCAGTCCCATACAGACTCCCTATGTCAGTTCATAGTCTATGAGTTCCTATGAGCCCAGGTTAGTGGTTTCTGTGAGTTCCCTTCTGATAATCTTGACTGACGCCCCGCCCCCAACCCCAGCTAATACAATCCTTTCTCCCTCTCAATAGGATTCTCCAACTCAGCCCCACTCAATCCTCAGTGCTTGGCTGTGGGCCTCTGCATCTGTATTCATCAGCCTTGGGATGAAGGCTCTCTGATGACAACTGGGATAGTTACCACGCAGATTACAGGGGATGGCCAGTTCAGGCACCCTCTCCACTATTGCTAGGAGTCTTAGCTGAGTTTGTCCTTATAGATTCATGGGAGTTTCCCTTGCACCAGGTTTCTACCTGGCCCCGAAATGTTCCCCTCATCAAAACATCACTTTTCTTTTTTTAGATTTTTTTAATTGATTTTATTGAGCTGTACATTTTCCTCTGCCTTCCTCCCTTCCTCTCTTCTCCTCTTCAACTCTCTCCCATGGTCCCCATGCTCCAAAAATTTAGGAGATCTTGTTTTCTTTATATCACATGTAGATGAGATCCATGTATGTCTCTCTTAGAGTACTCATTGTTGTCTAGGTTCTCTGAGATTGTGAATTGTAGGCTGGTTTTCTTTGTTTTATGTCTAAAACCACTTATGAGTGAGTACATGTGACAGTTGTCTTTCTGGACCTGTGATATCTCACTAAATATGAAGTTTTCTAGATTCATTTGCCTGCAAATTTCAAAATATTTTTTTTTTTTGCTGTGTAGTACTTCATTGTGTAAATGTACCACATTTTTCTTATCCATTCTTCAGTTGAGGGGCATTTAGGTTGTTTCCAGGTTCTGGCTATGACAATGCTGCTATGAACATAGTTGAGAACATGTCCTTGTGGTGTGATTGAACATCCTTTGGGTATATACCCAAAAGTGGTATTGCTGAGTTTTGAGGAAGGTTGTTTCCTAATTTTCTGATAAATTGCCATACTGATATCCAAAGAGGCTGTACCAGCTTGCACTCCCATCAGCAATGCAGGAGCGTTCCCTTTTCCCCACAACCTCTCCAGCATAAGTTGTCATCAGTGTTTTTTATCTTGGCCATTCTTACAGGTGTAAGATGGAATCTCAGAGTTGTTTTGATTTGCATTTCTCTGATGACTAAGGATGTTGAACATTTCCTTAAGTGTCTTTCAGCCATTTTAGATTCCTCTGTTGAGAGTTCTCTGTTTAAGTCTGTACTCAATTTTTTATTGGTTTATTTGTTCTTCTGATGACCTATTTCTTGAGTTCTTTATATCTGTCTGATGTGGTGTTGGTGAAGATCTTTTACGAATACCTGATTTTTGACAAAGAAGCAAAAAATATCAAATGGAAAAAGAAAGGATATTTAACAAATGGTGCTGGCATAACTGGATATCAGCATGTAGAAGAATGAAAATAGAACCATGTCTATCACCATGCACAAAACTCAAGTCCAAATGGATCAAAGACTTCAACATAAAGTGTAGGGGAAGCCCCAATCAATCACCTTCCTTTTGGGGCGGGTATCCCTGAGGCGTATGTTTACCTATAAATCTGGTGGGTGTGCTCCCCGCCTTCCCTTTTTATTTCCTGATGGTCGCTGGAACCCTGGTTTTGTAAGCTCTTCCCTTCTTCCCATTAATAAAGCTGATATTAAAGCTAGCCTGATTAATCCTATTTGCCGGTCGTTTACACCGCATCAATAAAGCCAGCCACACTGAACCTCATACAAGAGAAAATGGGGAGTACACTTGAACGCATTGGCACAGGAGACCACTTCCTAAATATAACCCCAGTAGCACAGACACTGAGAGAAGCAATTAATAAATGGGACCTCCTGAAACTGAGAAGATTTTATAAAGCAAATGACACAGTCAAGAGACATCTCTTTTATTACTCTTCCCTTCCATACCCTTCCTCACCCTTCCCCACCCAATCCTGTGGGAGAGATAGCTCTGCTGTTAAGAATATTTCCAAAGGAACTTTGACTCCCCAAATCCACATGGTGGCTCATAATCATCCTCCACTCCAGTTTCAGAGGGTTCCAGCACCCTCTCTGGTCCCCGTGAGCACCAGGCACATACCTGTGCACTTACATATATACAGGCAAAATATCCATAAAATTTAAGCAAATAAATCTTTTTAAATTGTCTGTACTACACAAGTACAGACATTTTTCTCCCCCTTTATTACTCCCCAAACAATATAAACTAACAATTTACAGCACTGTATATCCAGTATGTATTGTAAGTAATTTAAAATTTACCAGAGGAGGTTGACAGATTATATGCAAATAATACCCCATGTTATATAAGTAACCTGAGCCACCTCAGATTCTGCTATGTACACAGTCTAGAGTCAAGTCCCTGTGGATATTTAGGAGTGATGAGAGTCCATTTTAAATTAAGGAGACACTTTTCTGGACCAGCAAGATGGCTCAGTCAGTAAAAGTGCTTGCTGTACAAGCCTGGTGATCCCCGGAACCCATGTAAATGTGGGAAGAGATCACCAACTCAATGGTGGAGTCTTCTCACCCCCGCATGTGTGCTGTGCCCCCCCCCCAGATGAGAAAGAGAGAGGAGGCAGGGGGAGGAAAATAAAAACTACTTAGTAAAAAGAATAAATGTTTTAAATGTCCTTAAACCACAGCTGGAGAGATAGCTCAGGAGTTTGTGCACATTGCTCTTCCAGAATAGCACTCTCTCCTCTCTCTTTTCTCTCCCTTTACTCTCTCTTCTCTCCTTTCCCTTCTCTCCTCTCTTCCCTCTTTTCTCTCCTCCTCCTTCCTTTGCAATGAGTGAGTTCAGCTGCTTCAAGCTCCAGCTGCCGTGACTTCTCTACCACGATGGACCGTATCCTTGACCTGTAGCCAAAATAAACCGTTCTCCCTTAAATGGCTTCTGTTGGAGCATTTCATCACAGCAACAGGAAAGTCACCAAGATACTAATTATATGAGATGATACATTCATGGCTAGTTACTGGATTTCACACCTAAAAGTATTTAGTTCAAAATACTTATATTTGGAATTATAAATGAGGTTACTTCATGTTTATTTTAAAGGCCACAATAAGAAGTTTTGGGGTTATGAATCATAAAATATTAACACCAAACATGTATATCCTCTCTCAATCTAAGTTAATCAAAATTCATCTCACCTTACCTATTGCTGAAGGACTAGAATCCTAAGATCTGGAGAGGGGCCCCTGTCTGCATCTTACTGCCTCCTTTTTACCCTAAAATTAGTTGTATGACTTTCTCATGATCTCATTCCTTCCAGGTCAGTGGCTCACGTGACCTTTGTGAGTCTCAGGAAAAACAAGTGCCTTTCAAAGAACAAAAGCCAGCTTCAATTTGGTTAAGAAACTTGAACGGGAAACCAAAATAAACCTTTTCTAATGTAAAAAAAAAAAAAAAGAAAGAAACAATTTGGTTATAAACCACAAGCTGGAAGCAGGAGAGCTGGCCACACCTTTAATCTCAGCACTCCAGAGGCAGAGGCAGGAGGATTTCTGATTTTGAGGCCACCCTGGTCTACATAGCAAGTTACAGGGCAGCCAGGGCTACATAGTGAGACTTTGCCTCAAATTTAATTAATTAATTAAATTTAATGAAAAAGTAAAAAGGAATTTTGATGAGGATAATGTTGAAACTGTAGACTGCTTTTTGTGAGTGGCCATTTTTACAACATTAATTCCTTCCATCCATAAGCACGGGAGACCAGAAAGTATAAACAATCCAGGGAGAGAAAGGACTTGAGACATGGTGGTGGTGAGGATGATAGTCATGACTGCAGTGATCGTGTTGACAAGGCAATGCATAGTTTAGATATAAATTAAGTGGAGATAAACACTAAGATTGCCTTGGGGTGTGACAATGGGGCTAGCTAGCTCTTCCTTTAAGAGTCAGTGTCCCCTAATGTCCAGGTGTCACTGAGATCCCGGCATTATGGATTTCAAGAACACTTTACAGTTTCTTTGTTCAGTCCAAGGATTAGCATTCCAGCTGTAGTAGATTCTGACTCGTGCTTCCATCCTAGGGAGAATTAGCTAACACCTGTCCATTTGCTTTTCTCACTTCTACAGCATCACTTTTCCCCAACTGATCACTGATCTGAAAGCAATAGCTGATTCCTCGGTGCTGTCATTGGTGTGTGTGTGTGTGTGTGTGTGTGTGTGTGTGTGTGTGTGTGTGCGTGCGTTCCCATGCCACCTTGGGTGCCCACCGGAACATAGCACTGTCAGACTGAAGCATTAACAGTGCCTCAGCCCTGGGTTCTCTTCCAACACCACAATGTGGAACTACTCCATTAGAATATGAGCGATTCATTAACTACACACAGATTCTTCATACTGTCTCTTCATAAGAATTTAACCCAATGCCTTAGCCCAGTATCCAGAGTCTAGAGAGGCACAAGGCCTGAAGAGAAATCAAACCAGCACCAGTTATACTGGGCAATCTTTATCAAATTTAACTGTTAACCCAATGGAATATGTGTTCTTGTCTAATCTGATACTGGGATTTGTGGCCTCAAGTCAGCAAACTGATTTGCTCTACGTCTCAGTTAACCGAGAGATAATGATGTCACCTTGGTGTTATGAGAATTAAGGGTGCTAATGTTAATGGAAGAGTCTAGCCTTCCATGGGAAGGAAGAATTGGGAAATGGTCTTAATTTTAACCTGCCATGATCTTCACATTTGCCTCCTTTTTCTACATTGTTTGAAATGCTCTAGGAAAGCTAGCTTCATTGGTCAATTTTAGAGATTAGTAAGGTGTTATATTCTGATGTTCAAAGGTTACTCTAGCCTAATCAACAAGATTTTTGTGGGGGTTCTTGTCATTTTGTCATGATGTGGGCATAACATGTCTGCATAATTGCACCATTTTTGTTATGTTTACTTCTCCTTCTTTGATCTGTCACCCTAATCCCCACACAGTGGCATCAAGAATCTAGTGAAAAGAAAGCTTTAAGGATTCTTCATGTTTTCTTTTTTTTTCCCCAGGAAGCCATTCCCTAGCATGGGCCTTCCCTCACACCCCCAGGCCAATGCCTTGTGGGGTCATCCTAGGCTGTAACACACCATGGTCCTCTCAGCAACTCAGGAGCTGCCCCAGTCTCTGATGTTACCACACCTGTACAAGAGAAAGCAACAGCCCCTACCTTCTGGTGTCTGGCCCCTGATCCATCTTTAGGACATGGCCCACTGAAGCACAAGCCCAGGACACCTCATGTAGCACCTATCAGAAAGGTGACATGGTCAACATGGTTCCCAGGGCAGATCACAGAGCTTTAGTTCCTGAGCAAGGCTTCCAAATTTATCCATACCCGTAGTGAGACTTTGAACAAGTCACAGATTGGTTGTTCCTTCTATGTTTTCACCATGTCTGTGTGTCCTGGGTATTTTTTCTTGATGTTAAGCAGTGGAACTTTCAAAAATCCCCCCTTGGGGGTCACAGGACTGAAGCCTACAGATACGATTCCCACATTTCTTCACCTCTGAGTTCTGGGTAGTTTCCAACTCTAAGAGGCTCTCACCAACAGTCTGAAGGTGAGAGGAAGTCCACAGGTAAAAGGAAGGCAGATGTGCAGGCACTAGTATAGAGCAGATGTGCATGTCTGCCAATGCCAGTGACTGCCAGGCCTCGCCTCTGGGGAAGCACACTTTGTACCTGGCATTACATGCGACTTACCCAACCAACCTGACGAAACCCAACCCAGAGATGCTGAAAGGAAGGGGTCTTTCAGGTCTGCAGACAGAAAGTTCTCAGAACCACTCCGGCCACACCATGAGCAGACAGTAGATGCCACCTGTGACGATAGATTCATGACTTTCTCAGTACAATTGGCTCATCTGTGCCTATCAGGATAACGGAGCTAGCAGACATCACGATGTCACCCACGGGCCTGGAAAGAGCCCATTGTATTCACCGCTGCTCAGCAACACAGTGACCCTGTGAGCGCAGGACCAGGCAGAGCATCTCAGAAATGTGGTGGGAATTTCAATGATTCGAGCCGATCACATTCACAAAAGCCAGCAGAGTCTTCTTGTTGATCTCTCACTGCAGCTGCTCCAGAAAGAAGGTTGACTCCCAAATAAGCACAAAGCACCCCTCTCAGGGGCGCCCCACTGTTCAGCATCACAAATGGGGCTCATTTGGAGAAGAAGCATGAAAATTCAGCTTGGCATCAGACATCTTTTTTTTTTTTTAGATTTAAATAAAGTCACCTTATATAGGCAAAACAAGCCAGGGAACTTGAAGTTAGATCATGGGAAGCAGAAGCTATGAGAGCTGTCATCACCAACTCCATTCTAAGTGGTCCAGTTATATCCAGATCTGTGGTCTGTCAGTGACTCCGGTGATTGGATCTGCATCAATTGCAAGCTGACTGTCCTCAAAGGATGCACATGCGGATACTGTGCCCATTATAGGCTTGCTTGCAGCATTGATGGATAAACACACTCGTGCGCTAGGAAGAACAGACAATAAAGACTCAAAGCTGGGACTGGAGTGATGGCTCAGTGGTTAAGAGCACCTGCTCTTCATGCAGAGGGCTGGAGTTTGATTCCCAGCAGTTCATCAGTTCAAAGCCACCCGTAACTCAGTCCTAGGGGATCCAAACCCTCTTACAGCCTCTGTGGGTACCTGCACACAGATGCACATAAATACACCTACACATGAGTAAAATAATCACATTTTAACACCAACCCCAGCCATTTGCACCACCAGGGTGTTTTTCTTGTAGAGAAAGTGTTCTTTTCAGCCAAGCTTCTCTGTCTCAACATGAGGAGAATACCTGAGGGTGGATCGTGTATAAATTATAGAAACATGTTTTTCCCTCTTCTGAAGGCTGGGAAGTGCATGATCAAGGTCCTGGCATTCGAGTAGAACTGCTGTCTGCCTCCAAGATGGTGCTGTAAATGTTGAGTCCTTGAGTGGTGAAAGTAGAAAAAGAATAAAAGGTTTTGTGGGCTGAGAGTTTAACACACAGGTCTAGGGAAACACACTGACACCACAACAATCTTCAAATTGTTTACTTATTCATTTTATGTGTGTGTGGTGTATACATGTGTGTGCAGTGCCCATGGGTGGAAGAAGAGGACATTGGGCCTCAGGAACTGAAGTTGCCAGGAGTTGTGAGCCTCCATGTGAGGGCTGGGAACTGAACCCAGGTCTTTGTCAAGAAGAGCAAGTGCCTCCAAACTGCCGGGGGACTTGATCGGGGGAGGGGGAGGGAAATGGGAGGCGGTGGCGGGGAGGAGGCAGAAATCTTTAATAAATAAATAAATTTAAAAAAATAAAATAAACAACAAGAAGAAGAGGAGCAAGAGCCATCATCATATCAGTCCTCACAGCTGAATTTTAAAAGCATCTGCAGGAGTTGTTTCTGTCAAATACTCCTAGCGGGAGTATTTGTGATGTGTTTGTGATGGTGAGGACAGTGTTCAGTCTCTACCTCTGAGCAACCCTTGCCAGCCAGTCTTGGCGCTCAAATGGCTTTCTCTACTGAAACACTCTGGGTCATCATTCTACCAAACCCAAGCATGAAACGGGCTCTGGGCCACCAAGGCTGTTGTTTCTTTTCTAGAATCTTTTCCTGAAAACAGACACTTCAGTCACCCTGCAACTACCCCACAATCAGACATTAAGGACATAGTCAGGACAGATTTGAGAACAGTTATATTCCCCCCAACACACACTCATCACTCCAAGTTTTTATGACACTATAAAAAAAGAAACATGATCTTATTTGAGTACTTAATATAAATAACATAAAAAGCTAAATTTGAAAGAAAAGTGTGTTCTAACAAATATATATATATATATGAGCTGTATGGGAAAAATATTTTTTCAACCTCATACATTCTTAATTGAAGTGGATGTCTACAATGAAAGGCTGATTACATAATCAGGCAAATGAGGCGAGAAAGAGAGAGGGATTTTAAAAGACCTATTAACCTCTCTCCATGAACTTTTATGCCCCAAACTACATCCAAAGTTTGAGTGGCCAAAGAGAAGAAATTGCATATCATATCCCAGGGGAAAAGCCCAAGCCCTTAGAAGAACTAAGGATCTAATATCCAGACTGAGACCCGAGCAGGACCCACACTCTGGAGAAGAGATAAGATGGTGGCTGATTTACTAGTGGGATTGCTAACCTTTCCAGAATTCTGCTCTCTCTTTTGTTGCTTATGGCTCTTACTAAGTAGTTGTTTTATCAAACAAACATGCACGGGCCCTGTACTAGATCCTGGAAGGTAGTGATGGCTTCTGTGGATTCAGGGAGACCTGTTATAATTTTCACTAACCCATAAAGATGTATTCAGCAGTGACTTCTGGCAACACAGACATGGGAAATGAAAATTTCTAAGTGACCTGTGTTATGAACACAGAAGTAACTCAGTGATGAGGAAGTGTCTTTGTGGACACCTGAAACCAACAGTTCCAACCCTGCTTCCCCATGGCAGAGACAGCAGAATTAAAGACACCTTTTCACCCTCCCTAAGTTCTTTTCTTCACTTAAACTTTCTCTGGATTTTTTTTTTTACTTGGTAAATATAGAATTTTGTCCTTTCTTATCGAAGGTTGTTTTTTTCCTAAAGGGAGGGTCTGGGTGAAGCTCCTATGAAAACGAACAGCTGTGTGATCTCGTGGGAGGAGGAAAGAAATATGTAAGAAGACAGACCCGACATATTTAGTTACAAGTTCTCAAAGGAGAAAAACGGAGTAATGATTGTCTTTCAACTGTTGAGGAGGCTCTGTGAATTGGCTGAGACTGCCTGATTGCTTGCAGAACAAGTTTATGAGAAAGCTGCCAAAGTTAACTCACTTCTGAGATGGAGAACACCAGGCAGAAAGAGAGAAGGTGATACAGATATTCCACCACGAATGGCTACAATTTCAGGACAAACGTATGAGCACTTCTCATGCGAGATGATACAACAAAGAACGTGGAGTAAGAAGAGAAGGGACTTGCTGGTGAGAAGCCTGGGAAAGCACCTCCTTGTGGGTCTTCACCCTAACACTGGGGGTTTCTACTGTGTGAGCAGAAGGTGGAAATTCCCCCCCTGTGTGGCTGAGAACCCCCCTCCCCATCATTCCCTTATCAGTGGACATTTACCCTACTGCCAAGACAGGACTAGTTTACTGGAGAGACACCCACAGAGCGCACCAGAGAACACCAGGCCAAGGCAGCCTTGTGGGCTCTCAGTTCCTAGGTGATTACTTCACCAGTTAGAACAAATGCCCGGTAGTAATACACAGAAGATAAATACTGTTTAGCTCAAGGGCTGTAGGCATGAGCGAGTTCAGAACAATGCCTGCCAAGGGGTACATGCTGTATGAATGTTTGCTAAATAAGAATTATTGAAGCCCCTCCCCCCCAAGTACTGAAAGAAATGAAGTGTGGGATTCTAAAGTCTATCACTGTGCAAGGAAAGCAAACATGGAATGATCCAGAGAGACTGGGCTGATTTAGAATAGATAGATTTAACCTTTCTAGAAAATTCAAGAGGAAGGCCAACCGTGAATGTCGGTACCTGAGAAGTTTTGAGATCTGACAAGCAGCTATAATACATGATACACCAGCCACCCTGCCTAAGATACTGAGTGGTAAGACACGGCCAGGTCAGACAACTGGCAGCCAAGGGGATGAGGCGCACACCTCTTCAGAGATGAGGATGCTGATCCTCTCATTTATAGAGCAGGCATCTTAGCTCATTTCCTGAGACAAATAAGTAAACATGGTAGACACAGAGAGCTCAACGTTTCAGTGAACAAGAGTAGGCGTGGGACCACTAAGGAAATTCTGTGGATAGCATCTTCTTTGTAAGGCAAGCTCCCTGGGCTGCTGGCCCAAGATCCGTGAGACCAGAGGGACCACCCATCTATCTCAGAGACCAGCAGAAAGGTATTAAATCCAGCAAGTCCTCTGGTGAAGACTTTCCCACCATCATGAAGGCACAGTCAAGATACAAGGAAAATTTTAGAGTAAGTCAAGGGATTGGATCTGACCAGACAGCTGCAGCTGCAATGCTGGACGGTTGCCACGGAGATCAGCAATCCCTATTGCCATGTGAAGAGACTGGGACCCTTTTTCTTGTGTGTGCACACAGTGGAAGTGGGGAGGACCGTGTGTGTGTGTGTGTGTGTGTGTGTGTGTGTGTGTGTGTGTGCGTGTGAAATGTCTTATAGCCCTGGCTCTCACAGCTGACTACCACACTAAGTGAAGATCAAACTTCAGAACCTTCCTGTGAGTTCTGCAGTCTCAGCCTGGGAAGGTAAAAATGCAAATGTGTTTAGTGACAATTTCATCTAAAAATGGCACAATTTTGTTGTAGATTTTTCCCACAATGCAAAAAAGATATATTTAGGAGAAATTGGTCATCTAACTTATCTCTATAGCCTCTTGATAACCCAGAAAGCCAAAGTACAATGTCTTATCTAACTTATTGTGACAAATGTGTGGGATTTTAGCTTATGCATTATGAGTTTGAAAATGAGAAAAATTTAATACAGGGCTGGGGAAATCCTGTGTCGTATATATGCCACGTTCAGGGTACATGCTGCTTAAATTCAATGGGGAATCTTATAAAATGGGAATTTTTAAATTCTCATTGTGAATGATATATCAAATTCAAACCAAAATGCCATCAAAGTCATGCTTGAGATATTTATTTATTTATTTATTAAAAAATTAAATTATGCTTGAGCTATTTATTTATAAAAATTATGAGTGAGCTACTCTTAGACATTTTGCTTATAAGTTTGACTGAATATATATGGGTATTATAAATGGCTTTTCTTTTTCTGTTTTTTTTTTTGAGACAGGGTCTGTAGCTTTGGAGCCTGTCCTGGAACTAGCTCTGTAGACCAGGCTGGCCTCGAACTCACAATCTGCCTGCCTCTACCTCCCAAGTGCTGGGATTAAAGGTGTGCGTCACCACCGCCTGGCAACGAATGAGTTTTCTTTTATAGTTTATATATTTAAAGATTTGTCTCAATTTTATGTATATGAATATGTTTGTACCTGTAGATGAATGTTACATGTGAGTGCAGGCACCCATGGAGACCAGAAGAGGGTGCTGGATGCCCAGGAGCTGGAGTTACAGGCTGTTGTGAGTCTCCCCAACCTGTGCTGGGAACTAAGTTTTCCTTCACAAAACAGTAAGCTCTCTTAATGGTTGAGTCATCTCTCCATTTTATTTTAAGTCTGCTTATTTAATCTCTTTAGCTAGTTTTCACTGAATGTTTCTATGAAGTATAGAAATGTTACCTCATTACTTGTTTACAATATCATCGAGATAAATCTATCACACACTGCACTACTGCTGTGAAAAGTAAATCCGTCTTGTTTCAAAGATGGTTACACCACTAAGAATAAAATTCAATGCATCTTAAATTAGATAAATGACTATATGCTGTTTCTAATACTCATTTCAAAGCCTTAAACTGGAGAGGGGTACCTTTCCTATGCCACAATATTTACAATGACAACCACTTGCAAACAGCATCCGGAATGCAAGTTGGAATGTTTTAGAGAGAAAAGCAAAGAAAACTCAGAAGTTGAGAGAAAAATTAGAGGAACTCATAGTCGTGGTTGGATGAGCATAGGCAGGAAGTATGGGTGAGTACTAGGTTCTAGCCTGCCATAACTGTGTAAGCCCACAGATCCTCAGCTGGTGGGTAAATCTGACTAAAACAGGGCTCTCATGTGCTTGGCTTCCTTTCCTGTTTGTCCTTACGGAAAGCCCTATGACTGAACCTCCTGGGCACAGCGTCCTGGAGACTAAGGGGGTAGGAAGCTTTCGGCCTCCAAGCCAGGTGCAGTGCCCATCAGGTGGAATTCTCATTCCACACGAAACAGAGGAGTCTTCTTTTCCCAGCTTACAGACCCATCTTCCAGACTCCATTCTGTCCCCAGCCAGGGCTGGCCTCCTCCAAGACTCTTTGTCGTGGCTGCTGCCCACTTTCTCTTTAGTAAATGATCTCTTTATCTAGACCCATTAATACCATCATTGAGTTACTACTGTGGGTCCCAGCAAGTGTCTGTGTGTGTCTGAACAGCAGCAGCTGCAATGGTGTCACTCCTGGTCTCTGATCGATCCTCATGTCACTTTCTGGCTCCTCTTGGAGAATTCACTGACCTCAGATTTGTTATCAGTGACCCAAACACAGGACAGGAAATGAACTTGAAATTCTAATGAGCTGGGTTCTGTGAGCTTTTATGTTGCTGTTTTTTTTTTTTTGTGCTGTGTTTCTGTGTTTATTAAAGGCCTTTTGCTAACATCTCTATTCACAGTGTTCAATGGACAACTGTCAGTCCACATAGGACAGAGGCAGTAGGAATGGCTAACAAGGCACAGGATGTATGTGATGCTGTGGGATTCCCCTCCATTTGCTGTAAATACGTTTTATTACCATTGGTTAATAAAGAAGCTGCTTCAGCCAATGGCTTAGCAGAGTAAAACCAGGTGGGAAATCCAAACAGATAGAGAGAGAGAGTAGGCAGAGCCAAAGAGATGCCATGTAGCCACTGAAGGAGACAGATGCTGGAGAATCTTACCTGGTAAGCCACAGCCTCATAGCAATACATAGATTAATAGATATGAGTTAATTTAAGATATAAGAGCTAGCCAGGAATATACCTAAGCTATTGGCCAAGTAGTATTGTAATTAATATAGTTTCTACGTGATTATTCAGGTCTGGGTGGCCAGGAATGAACAAGAAGTCTCCTACAATGCACGAAGAGACAAGAGAGAAAGCCAGAGAGTCAAACACTAGAGCAAGCAAGGCACCTCACCTACCTGGCCCCTGCCTCTTTTAGGTCTTCTGCTACAGATGTGGTGGGTCCTCTTCACTAACTCTGCCTGAGAACAGTCATGAGGAGTGTAGATTGAGGTCAGAAAAGATTAAAGGAAGGTCTGCTCTGTGGAGTTCAGCTATCTAAGCCCCTCCATAGCTCCTAGCTCAGAGCCTGGTTCTGGGCCACACACTCTTCTAGTTCGTGTAGAGATCCAAAGTCACAGCCTTCAAAGCTTCATCTCAGCTCTACCTCCCTTAGAAATACACAGAGTATGGCTTCTTGTAGTACTTCAAATAGCAAGACAATCAGCTTGGGATGGGCAGGGGTAGAAATATGTCCTCTCTATGGCCTCTTTGAGAGCACTTGTCTTGAATGTATAAGAAGCCAGATTCCATCCTTAACATGGCAGGGAGGTAGTGGGCACCAGAAAAGAGGTGTAGAATGGGAAGCATGTTGGGATGGTGCACCAGCCCTACAGACTGATTCTAGTAAGTTTTGGGAAAATGGAAGTTAGAACGGTTATTTATTAGCAGAGCAAAGTGACTCATTGTAGGAGTCAATATACAGAAGTCACAAAGCTGTTGGGTAGTTGTGGCTAGAAAAAGAGAGAAATAAGCTGAAGGTTGTGTGTGTTCAATGGGGGGGGGACACATGGAAGGCTAGAAAAGGCCTACTTGAGCCTGGTACTCTCTCTGGCATGTGGCTTCTTGTCTACCATTTGCCCATCTCGCTTGAACCACAAATCAAATTCCAGCTGAATTCTCTTCCCATTCCAGAGTCCTGCTGTCGGCACCTCATTGACCTCTAGAGAGGCTGCTTAAGTGGGGATGTGTGTTCAGTGATGATGCTACACCCCATTCTCCTGCACCCCACCTCCACCCTATATGCCACTTGTCCTTATTGATCAACCTATGAAGAGACATTAGACTCAGGCAGGGAACATAGGGCTACTCTCAGAACACCTAGACCCTTAGGATGATGTGTTCAAGATGTGGAAAAGCCAGTGTTGTGAGAGGAAACATTATACTGCCCACATGGCCCAGCAGCAATGAGAGGAAATGGCCAGGAGCTTCTGCTGTAGAATAGCCCCAGTCCTAGCCCACCTGGAGACCCTGCTATGCTCTTGCCTTTCCTGGGATTTTGTGGAGGGAATGACCTTCCCAGAGAGTTCTAATCTGGATCTAGTTAGTTTTCTGTCACTTAAAATCATATGAATTATAAAGTAATTGATCAACCTATCATTGATAATAATTGATCAATATTATTGATCAACCTAACTACTATCTATCTATCTATCATCCATATCTCTATAATCTACATAGACAGCGACTATCGATCAGCTATAAATTTTAATCATCCATCTATCATGTCTCTCTTATAATCTATATATCTAGCTGCTATTGATCTTCTTTCATCTATTAACCATCATCTGTCTGTTACCCAGTTATCCTTTTCTTTCTCTCCCCATCTATCCTTTCCTCAATCCTTCCATTTTACACCCTCCCTCCATTTCTCCCACAAGCCCTTTCTCTCTGCATTCTATTGACTCTGTCTAGAATACTCTGCCATGTCAACAGGGTGAATGCTTGTCAGTGAAAAAGAAAATGCTATCTTGCTCTTGCTCTAAGATCTCTCCATGACTATGATGCTGCAATGGTGTTCTCTCACACTGCACAGAAATGCACTGAGAAATTCCAGAGGCCCCTGGGTCACACTTAGAGCATGTTGTCAGAACCAGTTTCTTCTGTCATCTCTGCAGTCTCCAGATTTAGAACAAAACAGGTAACTAGCTCCATATCACACATGACCTGTAAGAAGAGCTCAGAGTCCTTGAGAAGACCCAGACTCTATCCTTTGTGCTTCCTAAGCCTCCCTCTATAGTCAACTGTGTCCCTGACATCTGCTCCCCCAAGTCCCCTTGGAGAGAAGCTTTTCTGATGATTCTATTTGACAACAAAGTACTTAAAGTGCCATCCACAATCTTCAGGTGACACCACCGTGCATATTTTATTCCTGTAAATTACCACAAATTGAGCCATCACCGTGGAGGAATAAAGCAGAGCACATCAAGGCCCTCTGTGTGCCTCTAAGACTCCGCACACTCAGCAAGAAACTACAAGACACTGGGCAGGTGCCCCTCCCCTCTGCAAGATCTCAGAAAGCTCTGGACCAGTGCCAGACCACCTCAGGAAAAGGGAGAAAAGGAAAAAACAGGGCACAGTTGGTGGTAAAACTGTCTGTTCGCCTGGGGGAAGTTCAGCATTAGAGTTACTGACTGCAGTGGCCCATCTGGCAGTTGGCTGTGAGGAGCCATTCATCCCATTGTAAGTAGATCAGCGCGATGTGATTCCTTCACATCTCACTTCCAATTATTTCGTGTGGGTGCACGATTTTTAATGCTTAGGGATTGCTCTCAGTGACTCTGGAAATGCAAAACATCTATTTATTTTCTGCTTGAGGCTCATCTCTGGCTTGTCTTCTGGGCTTCCCCACGTATGTCTCTGGTGTTAGCTTGACTAGTAGCCTTGTTTAGGCTTAAGGAAGGTGATATGATGTTTCTTGTTTTGAGTACCAGCAAAGACCTGAAGGAGGGGCAGTCACTATTCTTACACTCAGCTATTTTAGTCTAACAAAAGCTTGAAGCTGGAGAGGCTGAGGCCAGCCCCAGGAGCCTGGCTCTGTGGGTCTCTGAGGAAAAGAAGGGCAATTAACATCTAGGGCTACACAGTTGGTGTTTACATTGGCCCTGATCTGCCAGGGAACAACACAGTACAACCCAGAATCCCAAAGACTGTCAAGAATGTGGCTACCTTAAATGTTATCCAGGATCTGCCCATTCCAAGAGTGAAATTACCCCTGAACAAAACACCCAACCCAGAATCCTAAAGACTGTCAAGAATGTGGCTACCTTAAATGTTATCCAAGATCTGTCCATTCTGAGGTTGAAATTATTCCTGAAAGCTCCAGAAACACCAACCAACTAACATTCACACATATTAGCATCCTTGTGTGGTGGGTGCTAGTGGGTGGTAGGAAGATGCTCTGAATTGACAGCGGCTCTCTATCAAGGCTAGGTCTAAATACAGATAATCTATAAATGGCAACTCGTAGATGTTACTTTTCTATAAACGTGATGAAACACCATGACTAAGGAAACCTACAGAACAAAATGTTTATTGAGGCTTAGAGTTTGAGAGAATGAACTCATAACCATCATGGCAGGGAGCATGGGAGCAGGCAAGCAGACTTGGCATTGGAGCAGTAACTGAGAGCTTACATCTTGAGACAATAACCACAAGGAAGAGAGAAACAGCTCACTGGGACGGCATGGGTTTTTGAAACCCCAAAGCCCATCCCTAGTGGCACACCTCCTCCAACAAGGCCATACCTCCTAATCCTTCCCAAACAGTTTTACCAACTGTAAACCAGACATTCCATATGTATGAGGCTATGGGGCCATTCTCGTTCAAAAGCTCAAAGTGGGAAAGAGAATCTCCCTTTCAAATGTGGCAGTTTCTACTTTTATTGTCTTAGTTGTGTAGTATCTTAAAGGCTATTTGCTGAAGGAGCAGAATGAGATCCCACAGCACTGGTTTGCTTCCTGTTGCTATGATAAATGCCAAGACCAAGGCAGCTTGGGGAGAAGAGGGGCTATTTCAATTTACAAGTTATAATCTGTTCTCAAGGGAAGTCAAGGCAGGAGCTCAAGGCAGGAACCTGGAAGCGAGACTTTGGAGGAGTGCCACTTACTAACTTGCTCCCCAAGACTTGACAAGCTACCTTACTGATACAACCCAGGCCCATCTGCTCAGAGACAGCACTGCCCACTGTGGGCTGGACCCTTCTACATCAACTAGCAATCAGGAAAATGTTCTACAGTCATGCCCACAGGCCAATATGATTGAGGTGACCCCCTAACCAAGACTCCCTTAGATAACTCTGAACTGAGTCAAGTCAACAACAGAGATAAACTCTTACATCAGGGAAATTTAGCTTCATAAATTTCATTCATAAAGGTGTTAGGAAAATGCAAAACCCACATGAGGAAAGAAAAATGAGGAAGGCAGCAAGAAACATAGCCTGTTGATCAGAGTGGAGAGAGGAGAGGATGCAGCCATGGTGGATTGTCCCTCTGTGGGTCACATTAAAAAAATTTAAAAAGATAGGGTCAAGAGCGGGCAGCTGTAGAGGGGCTGTCAGACAAAGAATAAATGATGGTGTGTGTTATGCCCAAATCCACAAAGTCCCCCAGAAGCCAACAAGGAGACAGAGTTCCGTATGTAAAAGCAAACTTGTATTTTATGCAAGTTGGCAAACTCGGTCTCTCTGCATGTCCAATATATTGGAATAAACAGAGAACCCCAAGCTCAATTAGAATAGGGTTTTTATAGTAATAAAGGTGGGGGTGAGGGGTTTCTGAGGTTCAGGATCCCTGATTGGCTGACATTTGTCTAGGGGTGTCCTGGTGAGTGTGTGCTGGCAGATGATCCTATCTACAGTGGTTAGAATGCTAGGCATTTCCTTTGGATGCTCTGTTCTTGGGTGGTGCTTGGGTAATCTCAGTTTGTGATTCTTCCTGCAACCTGGTATTGCTTCAGGGTAAACTGAGACTCAGGCCGCCATTAAACTTATCAATGGCTGAGTCCTACTCTGGCGGGTGAAAATGGTTGGAAGTAAAGAACTTCCTTTGGGTGATCTGTTCTTATTTAGCTTATCATGGCTGGCTCCTACAGTGTGGACAAGCATGTGCTCTGGCTCCAGGTTGCTTGAGTGAAGACCCACCAGCAACAAGTCCTCCAGGGTGCGAGGAACTGAGACTCTCACTTACACTGTCTTCTGCGCTACTATGTTCAAGTTGCCAGTCCTTACAGCCTATCAAGTCTGCAAGGCTCAATCTAGAGTGAAATAATGGGAATTCCATGGAGGGCCCAGGATAATGTAGAACCTGACATAACCTTTCTCTCACTCTTTGGGGAGAAGCCTGGTTCTGGACTTTATTTTGAATGTTGAAGAGATTTGAATATCCAAAAGATGATGACGAGATTGATGTGTATTAGGGGATAATCCTATGAACACAGTCTCCAGTTCCACTCACAGTCTCTGAGTTAGGTTTTGGTTTTGGCTTGGTTTGTTTTTTCAGTGGAGTGAGGAGAGCCAGCATCTCATGTAGGTCACACTGGCCTCAAAGTCACTATGTAGGCAAGGAGGACCTTGAATTTCTATTCTCTTGCCTCTACTTCCTGAGTGTTGAGACTGCACACATATGTCACCTCGCCCAGGTTAGGAGGTTTTAGGAATTGAACCCAGGATCTCGAGTAGTACTGTACTGAGTGAGTTACGTTCTCAGCCCCTCTGTACTTGGCTTAAGTAGCTGTAATTTTTTTTATAACCTCTGAAGCATCTCTGGAAGCCAAAAGCACAAGCTAGGCTGTTGACTCTGCATTTCTTCTGACCTGGGATAAAACAAATCTTACTCCATTTCCAGCTCTAAGTGGGACAGAATAGAACACTGTGCAACCTGTTTATCCATACTTTGTGTGTATGCATGTTCTATGCTTGTGTGCTCTGTAGCTGTGTGTTCTCTTTATACATGTACTGTGTGTGCTTCTACATGTACTATTTCTATACAGGCTTTATGTATGTTCTATGCATGAAGTATCTGCATACTCTTTTTATGTATATATGTGTGCATGTTGTGTGAGCTTCTCTAAGGGGCATGCTTTCACTTTTTGCAAAACTCTCCTGGGATGCCTCACCTTGGAGGATCACCTGTGCTGACAGGTAGTACCAACTCTCTCTATTTTGCTTGTAGGGCCTATAGAATCCATTGGTGCATCTGTGTATATTACATAGCTAGGCAGGGCCTTCCTTGACTTGGTGAGAAAGGAGAGGTGCACCTGACTGATCTATTGCCCTCCATGAAGGACAAGGTAAAGTGAAGAAGCAGAGTCTTGGGGCTGTCAGATCATCTCCAGCTTGTGTGCTTTGATGGATATGCAGAAATGGAGAGGCAGAAAGAAAGAAAAAAGCAGGGACTTCAAAGGTGAGGTGAACTCACCTGAAGTCACCTGAAGGGACTAGAGAGATGGCTCAGAGGTTAAGAATGTACGCTGATCTTTCAAAAGATCCTAGCTTAATGTCCAGCACCCACATCAGGTGGCTCATAACCACTGATAACTTCAGCACCAGGGGATTCAATGCTCTCTTCTGGTCTCCAAGAGAATCTGTACACATATGGCAGGCAGGCAGGCATGCATGCATGCATGTGCACACACATACACACACACACACACACACACACACACACACCAGAGAGAGAGGGAGAGACAGTCAGGTCGAGAGAAAAAAATAAACTATTTTGCCAAATTTGTTTTCATCATCTGATCATAGCTGTCCCTGAGACTGACTTTAAGTGCATACTTAACTCCCATAGAATGGAGTGTGCCACCTTGCCAATAATCAGATGATTATAAATTACTTCTGCAGGAACAAACATGATCCAGTTACATGGTATAGGTCACCAGATGTTTCAGTCATTTCCCTGGGAACACAGTATGCTAGTTATGTGCCCTGTGTTTATGGATGCATTATGTGTGTTTAGGAGTTCTCTGTGTGTTGCGTGCTTGCCTACGTTGTATAGGTGGTATGTTTGTGTTACATGTGTGTTCTGTGCATGTGTGTCACGTGTTTTGTACATATTCTGATTTGTGTCTTCTGTCTGTACCTGTGTGTTCTCTTTATACATGAACTGTGTATGTTTCTACATGTACTGTGTTTCTATACATGCTTTACGTATATGTTCTGTGCATGCAGTATATGTGCCATGTATATGTGTTTATATACATATGTGTGTGTGCATGCTGTGTGTGCTTCTCTGAGAAGTAGTTCTGTTCCACTGCCCATTCTGCATTGATGGTAAAGTCAGTGATCAATATAAAATAGAGATGACTTGGGTTCTGTAGTCTTTAAACTTTTTCTTGCTATTGTGAAATTCAAATACCCCTCCAGAAGAAAAGAATTTGAAATAAACCATCTCCTAGCAGATGTAGTACAACAGAGACTTTGTCTCATCAGAGGATTTGATTAAGGCCAAGCTGTCTGGCTGGTGGACGGCCCTGGCTTTTGGCACTCTGTAGAGGCTGTACTTGGTCCAAATGCTCCACGGTGTTTGGGGAGAAAAGGGAATTTGTTTGTCACCTTCCCTCACTAAGCCCCTGGTTCTCAGCCTTACTTGTGGCTGGAGCCTCCTTGAGTGTCTAATAAAAGGGGAGAATCCACCTTCTCCCATGAACAGCCTACTCAGGCAAAAATCTCAAGTGCTCAGGATGCAGAGGTGCGGGTGCACTGACCATTTAGGGTGCTGAACCAACACATCCTTTGGACAGGACCATCAAGTGGCTATCCTATGCTGGTCCATTACACGGTCTGAGTTGCAGAGACCTAGGCAAGGTGGCCTGCTCTTGTGGTGAGCAAGGACGCTATAGAAGAGATACAGTGATGGCATCTGACAGGGCTGGAAGAGGAGAATCAAGCACAGAGTGATCGGGAACAAGATCTCAAGGTTACATCATACGGACTGTGTAAATAGTAGTGTTGTCATGGTGCAGAGCTGAGTTCTACACAGCAAGTGTTACTCGGACTCTAGACTGGATACAAGAATCACACAAACAGATAAGTGAATGCCATGCCTTCTCTAAAAGATCCAAACTTTCTGAAACTTGTTTTGGTTTTTTCAGGACAGAACAAAGAAGATCTGACTTCGTTAGCTATATCCATTCCTTTCTGTTGCTGTGATAAAAACCATAACTGAGAGTGATGTGCAGAAAAGAGAGTTAATTAGGGCTTAAAGTTACAGAGGGTGGGTCCATGATGATGAGGAAGATGTAGTATCAGATAGCCAGAGCAAGAAGCTGAAGCCTCACGTCTATCACAATTGTGAAACAGAGTAAGAAGAGA
>NW_004949170.1:890493-899186 GCF_000317375.1 Microtus ochrogaster | reverse complement strand
GGGGCAAGGCTGCAAGGCTATAAACCCGCAAAGCTGCCTACAGTCTACAGCGATACACTAAAGCAGTGGTTCCCAACCTTCCTAATGCTGTGACCTTTTAATAACAGTTCCTCATGTTGTGATGGTTCCTCCAACCATAAAATTATTTTGTTGCTTACTTCATAATTGTAACTTTCATATTGTTGTACTGTTATGAATCATAATGTGTTGACTGAGGTTTTTGTCCTGCCCGGTTCCCTCAGTTGTTAAGTCCCAAAGAAATCACACAGAGGTCTACATTAGTTATAAACTGGTTGGTCTAGTAGCTCAGGCTTTTTATTAACTCTTATAACTTATATTATCCCATAATTCTCATCTGTGTTAGCCACATGGATTGGTTCCTTTTTCAGTGAGGTGGTCACATCTTGCTTGCTCTGTGTCTGGCTTCCTCTCTGTGTCTGGGTGATGACTGCAGACTGAAACTTCCCTCTTACCAGAATTCTCGTTGCCCTGCCTCTACTTCCTGCCTGGTCACCCTCCTATATTTCCTGCATGGCTACTGGCCAATCAGCATTTATTTAAAATACGAGTTACTGGGTACAAACCATTGTCCCATAGCAATAATGTAAATAATTTTTGGAGATAGAGGTTTGCCAAAGAGGTCATGATCTACAGGTTGAGACACACAGAAAGTGTCATAAACTATACAAACAGTACCACCTTCAGCGAACCACATGTTTAAACACCTGAGCCTGTGGAGAATTTTCCTCATTCAAACCACAGTAGCAGGCACATGGCTCCATTTGGGGCCTTCTTCATCATGAGGTAACATCTTGAAGTTGGGCTTTTTGCAGCATCTAACTATCATGTTTTAGGAGGAAAATTATATGACATTTGTTACTAAGTCACTAAAAAAGTTGAGTCTAGCTCACTACCCTCCCACAGAGCTTTCCCTTGACAGTTGTTTTCTAGGCTGCACTCTCCTGGTTTCCATAGCAATGGCTAAGCAAGTTGCCATGGTCTTGATTGCGTCACACAGAGGCAGCATGTGTGTGTGTGGACAGATCTGAGCATCCACTTTCACCACAGCTTCCAAGACGTCAGTACAGCACATTAGCTTACCATTGTCTAGCTGCACAATCAGCCCCTCATAATTGAGCCCTCCTGTGTAACTGCACCTCTGTGTCAAGTGACCCAACATTTATTTGTCCCCTGCTCCCCAAGCACTGCAGACCTGTAGTGATAAACAGCAGTATAGAATATCCAGCAGCAATTCCCATCCGTGCCTTAGAGCGCATGGTTATACTTAAGCCTTCAGCTATATTCCTTTGCTTGTCTAATTCAGCAGTGACCAGAGCTGCTGAGCTTGGCTTTAGCTGGAGCTACCCTGGCTTCTCACTTTTTTTCCTGACACAAACCCTCTCCTTTCTGCTTCTTTACCCTGCTACTCTTCATTATCTAGATTGAGGACTGAATGTGTAAATCATGTGTTTGTTAGTTGTACTTTAAGACTATGTGCTATTGAAATAAGTCAAAATCATGTAGTCATATGCAATTATTAAGATTAAATTGTTTATAGCTATAAATGTGCACCAAGGTGCTGCTTTAGCTCTTCCCTTGAGTGTTAGTACACAGGATTTCCTGTTCTAATGATTTTAGAAATGTTACTTTCCCATTAATCAGATATATAGAGAGAAATACAAGAATGTGTGTTGTTTAACTGTCTAAAAATATTTGGTTCTGTTATAAAGGTGAAGAAACAAACAAAGCAGATGAACTGCATTAGCGTTAAGTTTGGATCTTAATAAGGCAGCAGTTTATGAAACTAGAGAAACTGTAGGACAGGAGAGGCACAACTATGAGTTATAAAGTGGTTTATGACATAGGCAAATTGAAGAGGTGTTAAATATTGAAAAAAAATTGCCTGCGTGACACATCACAATTACATAGAGGAATGCCTTAAATTAAGGACATAGCTTACGATGGGAACGGGTGGAGACTAGCTCATGTCCATGTCTCCTCTAATCTGCTGATGGCATCTTCCCCAGATTCTGTGTTCATCAGTGACCCATCCTGGTCTCACCGTAGTTCCCGTGTCCTGTCACAGGAACACAGATGAACTCGTCTGCCTTCTTAGTAGACTAACTAGCAAGTTTCATCTGTTCTTCACGGAAAAGGATTGCAGAGACTATAGTCCCTGTCAGATACCCATGGTGATCTTCCCACTACATCTGCCAGTAGAGAGACTGGCATGGCAGGAGGAGATGGGTACTCACAGAACCCTGTGGCCTGTGACTACGGAGTCCATCCCCATGCTTCAAAGAAAGTACAGTTGTCTTCTATCTTTGTTATCAAGGGCAATACTGGGGTTTCACACGGTTGCCCTGTGTGCTGTTTATTTTGTGTTTGTTTCTCTGGTAAAATATCCAACGAGAAGCAACTTAGAGGAGGAAGGGCTGATTTTGGTTTAAAGCTCCAGAGGAGCATTGTCCACCATGATGGGAAAGACATGACAGCAGGAGCAGGAAGCTAGCTCATCAAATGTGTCCACACTCGGGAAGCAGAGAGAGAACTGGAAATGGACCCAGCTACAAACCCTCAAAGACAAACCCTCAAGACAGCCCCAAGGGATGCACTTCCCATAACAAGGTCACATCTCCTAAAAGTTCCATAACCTCCCCAAAACAACACCACCAACATCAATTGTTCAAACATAGGAGCTTCTGGGACATTTCTCATTCCAATCACAGCAGCCTTTCCATTAGCACTGGACAAGTAAGTGCTGACTAGGTGAAGACAAAAGAGGCCAGTTCTCCTGTTGGGCAAAACTCTGCGGGAGAGGACAAGCAGTCAGGGTCACTCAAACCAGGGTCGTGTTTTAGTGGGGGTCATATCTGTAGGAAAACACCTGTCCTAAGGGATTCAAAGAAGACAGCCATGCCCATGCCCCTCAGAGCTCATTATCAGCATGAGATACCCATCTGCATGCCGAAGCAAGAGAGACATGAAAGGCTTCAAGCAGAAAAGTCACGTGGTCAGATCCACGTTCACGAGCTTGTACCCAGGCAGTGTGAGCATGCTAAGGCCGCAAAGACCACTCAAAAAACCTGAGACACAGCAGAATCATGAGGATAGTTGCTTCAGAGAAGAGCTGGGGATGCCTTCAGAGCTTTGGGGCACTGATGGGATCACCCATAGCCAGAGAGACGAAAAGAGAGGAGCAGCCTGGGAGGAGAGCAATGTGCTTCTTCAGGAGCAGAGCTGTAGGGGGGCACAGAAGGTCAACAGTCCTATGTGGCAGAAAGAAGGGCCACCAGCAGGTGGAAGGTGGCTGACAGCAGGAGAAATAGAATGAGTGACTGGAACCGCAGGTGCAAAGGTGGAAGGAGCATGTAGAGCCAGGTATCAGGAGCAGACTCACTCACTGGCTTCTACAGAAAAGAAAAACGACAGCAGGTCACATGCCCTGGAGAAGGTGCTGGCTTGCTTTGCTTTTGGTTTGGTTGGTAAAGGAGACTTTGGGGTTTGTCTAACCCCCTGAAAACATGCCAATAGAGCAAAGAGCTCTTTACCCCCAGTCTAACTGAAACCACACCCCATCACCAAACATATCCACCTTTGCATAAACCAGGCTGTCATGAGTAGGATTAAGACCCTCCCAAAATATGTCTTAGCCTGAACCCCTAGGACTTTTGTACATGGCCTTATCTGGAAATAAGGTCTCTGCAGATGAAATCAAGTTGAGGTGACAGTAGATCTCAGTGGTTCCCATATACAGTGACTACAATCCTTCCTTGTAAGAGATAAATTTGGTTACAAAGGTTCACACAAGGAAAGTGCCACATAGTAACAGAGGGATTGGAGTGATGCATTCATAATCTTAGTCAGGACTAAGACTGCCATCAGCACCTGGAAGGCCTCTCGGAGATAGCACGTGCTCATCTGTCACTTTGACGCTGTGGTTTTAGCCCCTATCACTGTGGAAGGGGGTTTCTATCATCTAGGCCACAGAGCATGTGTCACCAACTCTGCCCTGCCTGGTCCCTCCCCAGTGTTAGAGATGGGATACACCTTCCTTCATCCTGTCCTGCAGTTCCCTTTTCTATGTATGATCCCTGATACTCTCTTATGGAAATTTTTCTCCAACACTTTGTGTTGAAGTCCCTTCCATGCTCCCAAGTCAAGTCCCTGTTAAGCATAAATTCCCTATAGAACATACCTTCTCCGTAGCCCCATCACATTCTGTGGGTACAGAATTGTCTCTGGCCACATCATGTCCTGCACAACATTGTTCTGAAATTCTTCATCTCTATCGCTAGCCTCTGAAGCAAAGACTAAACTGTTTTTATCTATATTTCTCTCATCCTGATTAGGTGGTATATCTGCCAGGGTCTAGCCAGTGAAACAAAATTCCTATCAGATAATTTAATATAAAATGCAATCTTGAAAATTAAATACTTTGAAGAAAACAAAATGGCTTAGGAAAACAAAACACTTAGGGAAAGTGAGATAACCCAGAGATTGTAAGCTGAAGAGGAGGCTTTTTCCTGTCCCAAGACGGATGGACAAAAGAAGGTACCATCTCTGGAGTGGGGCCAGCAGCAGAAGAGGAACCATAACAGAGATGTAGTTGGTGCCAGGAGCTCAGCTCTGGCCAATCAAAACCTGAAAGGGGCCCTGGCTTTCCTTCTACCTCCCAACACTCACCCACTCTCAAAGTGGCTCACAAGGGCTAGAAGTCAGGGTCCTACTAGATAAGAACCCATAACAATGGACCTGAGAGAATACAGGGACCATCACACTCCATAAGAGTCTGGACATTTGTTAGGCTCGTGAGTGGACAGTTGAAATCCTTGTTTCACAACCACGGAGAACTCTGCTGACTCCAGCAGACAGGACAGATAGGACACCTGATGAAGGGGGCCAGGGAGACTCTACAGGGGGTGCAGATAGGATACCTGCTGAGGGGGGCTGGGGAGGCTCTACAGGTGGTGCAGATAGGACACCTGCTGAGGGGGGCTGGGGAGGCTCTACAGGTGGTGCAGATAGGACACCTGCTGAGGGGGGACTTGGGAGACTCTACAGTGGGTGCAGATAGGACTCGCCTGATGTGGGGGGCTGGGGAGACTCTACAAGGTCTGGCTACTATCCTCCCCACCAACTACCCATGAAGACTGAAGACCTCGATGGGTAATGTAGGAATGTGGAATTAGGCTGGGTTCTTTAAAAAAGTGACCCTTTTCTTATTTTTCTAATGAGCTTCAACTGTCATCTTAATACAGCTCAGAGTCTTTTAGGGTGTCCCTATGGGGAACTGCCCAGATCACAGGTGACATCTGTGAGGAATTGTCTCAATTGTTCATTAATGTAGAAAGATCCCGTCCACCATGGGTGGGGCACTATTCCCTGGACAGGTCGTTCTGGGCTGTATAAAAGAGTGAGCCTGAGAGCCACCCAGTGATAGCATCCATCAAGGTTCCTGCTATTACTTCCTGGATTATGAGTGAGTTCCTTGGTCAGAGGCAATGCTGTGTGGAAGAGAAAGCCAGCCTGCCTTCAGGACCTGGTCTTGAGTTCCTGCCCTGACTTCCCTCTGTGAAGGGCTGACGGTGACATGAAGATGTAAGCTGAATAAACCCTTCCTCCACCACGCTGTGTCAGCCAGTGTTTGCTCAAGCATCAGAGGAAACTAGAACAGAGCCTCGACATCAGGTGGGTTGTTTCTTTCCTTCTTTGATTTCCACTGACTTGTAGGGCCCAACACTTCTTTTGACTTCTATTAGGTTTTCAAATATAAATTCAACTTAAAAAATAAAACAATGTGTCATTTCAGTCAAAAATCCACTGTGCATAAAATCTCTAGGTGTAGCCTGTCTTTTGACTCTCTTTGGTTTGAAAAGGTATTTGCCACCGCTCCCAGCCAGTATTTTTGGAAGCTTCTTATTCATTCTGGCACCAGGTAGCCGGCCTGGAATTTTATCACACTGTTGTGTTTTGTTTAACTTTTAAAACTCCTGATGGGAACTTGCCCCCAACACACCTTATTCTGTCTAAATTTACAGCTAAATCCACCCAACCCACATGGTTCTGATTTTTTTTAAATGTCTCTAATTCACTTTAATTTTTGTAAGTGCATTTACATTAGTTTGAAAGCTTGAGCCTAACCAAATATTTCTCTAAGGGTTCAATTTGAAATCAGGGCTGAAGGAGCCAAGAATGGGATAATTTTCACATCACAGCCTTCCTGGTCCCTAGAACACACAATGTTGCCATTGTTAGTGTTGACTGGTGCACTGGTAATGGGCGACAGCCTTGTTCATTACCGCAAACAGGCTCCAATTAGCTGGATGGATGTATTGTTAGAACTGTATATCATATTTAATGTCTCCCTCCAACCACTCATTTAATCTTTTCAAACTGTAAAAGGTTTTCTCACTGGTTCCCAAGGTCATGGATGTACCTATGTTTCCTATTCTTTCTTCAATTTTTTTTTCCTTTTTGCATTTAGTCATTTTATATGTGTGGATTAAAGTCTCTTGGCACTGAAGGTGGCTAGCAAGTTAAACTTTTACTATGTTAAACCAGCATGACCTCTGATGATTACAACTACCATTATTCACAAAAAGGGTGGAAGTGAATTCAGGCTTTAACAAAATGCTTTGTGGTACAAGGCTGGCTATGCAAAGAGCCTGTGTCGAAACAGAAGAGAAGCTACAGGGGCTGGAATAAGAAGTAGGAGGCCCAAAGCCCACGGTCTAACCACACTGCAGCCCAGCAACTGGGGTGCCTGGTGTGCTCTCAGACACACCAGAGGGGAAATAAAGGCACAGACCAAAAATTGTGCTGCAGAAGGGATCACCCACCTGGGATGATGTTGCAATTTGTGTTCTTCTTTGAAATACCTGGGTTTTTTTTTTGTTGTTGCTTTTGTTTTGGGGTTTTTCTTTGTTTATTTTAGCATGTATGTACTGATGGTCAAAGTTCAAAAGAGTTGATTCGCTCCTTCTACCATGGGATCCTGGGACAAAACTTAGGTCCTCCGGGTTGCACAGCAAGGAAGTTTACCAGCTGAACCATCTCACCAGCCCCAACAGTATTTGTTCTCATGGAAAAAAGAAAAGTAAAAATAGACATCACCAATTGCATCAGTGTCCAGCTTCACGCAGCATGTATGATGTTTGTGTTTCTTCTTGAATGTTATACAGTCAAATTACAGCTGGAAGCCTCTAAGACAGGTCTTTTCTCTCTGCCAGCTGAGTCAGCCCATGAGGGCAGCTGGGTACTCTTCAGCCTAAAGGGAACCTGCAAAATGATCCTGAAGAGAACCAGAGACTCCAGCACGGGGTTCTTTGGAGGACTACAGAGGATCCTGGAACAGATGGTCAATTAATCAGGTTATGGCTAACCTCACCTGAACAGTGTGGAAAGAAAGCACAAGATGCAGGAAGCCACACAATGAGGCCTGGGTGCAGACTGTAGGGGCCATACCCTCACAGTCCAGACCCCCAGATATTGGCACATCATTCAGCTTCCAAAAGCTCTTCCTGGACAGCAGAGAAGACATCCACCAACAACAAAAAGTCATGTTTGTAGATGCTGAGGTCAGAACAAGGCAGCACTGACTATTGCCTTGCTTGACGTTTAGCTCCAAAATAGATTGCCTGTGTGCCACAGCCAGCCAATCTTGCTCTGCCTACTGTACCATCTGGTGAGAAGGAACAAGACTCACTCTTCACTCCACACAAGTCTTTAAGGACATCTTTAAAAGTTTCGAAGGGCATTCCTCTCATGACACATAGTTCCTTCAAATGTCCCCGTTCTCTGTATCTCTTAATTTATTGTCTCAAGTCACTCAGGGTCCTTATGAAGGGATATGATCTCCAGAGAGGTGTTGAGCTTTGCAGCATACAAACCACTGTGCTAAGTACGGCTTTTGTTCCTGAGCAATTAGTTTTCAGATACTTGGAAACCATATTGTCCCCCATTTAAAAAGCATGCCCATGTAGGTGTCAAGGCAATGCACTGGGCTAAATAATATTGTTTTTCTGAAAGCTATGTCTAGTGTTAACCCTCAGTATCTACAAACATAGCTTCATCTATAAATGGGGTCTTCACGGGTATCATTAAATGATCATTTCAAGTGAAGTCCTCCTGGGGTAAATAGGCAAAATTCGAATGTGTGAGAGAAGAAGAAGGCATAGAGACATGGAGAGAAGCCCTCAAGCCAAGGCAAATTGAATGAGGGGTCTACTTCATGATACTTTATGAAGCCATGATACTTCAGAGAATGAATAGGCTCAACAGAAACCAGGAGGCCTAGAAATCCCTGCCAACTCCTCAGTGCATACCTCTACCACCCTCAACAGTGAGACACAGATTTCTTTTGGGTTTGGACCCCCACTTTGTATTGGACCCCCACTTTGTATTGATTCCTGCCTGCAGACACCCAGTGACTCAATCCAGTGAACCTCTTAGACTCGAGGTTAGTCTCTAGGTTTGATAAGTTCAGGCTGTAGATCTTCCTGGTTCATCTGATCCAGAATTTCTTTTCTTTTCTTTTATTTTATTTATTTATTTATTAAAGATTTCTGCCCCTTCTCCTCCACCGCCTCCCATATCCCTCCCCCTCCCTCATCAGCCCGAAGAGCAGTCTGGGTTCCCTGCCTTGTGGGAAGTCCAAGGACCTCCCACCTCCTTCCAGGTCTAGTAAGGTG
>NW_004949170.1:879636-889858 GCF_000317375.1 Microtus ochrogaster | reverse complement strand
TATTAGAGTACTACTCAGCAGTAAAAAACAATGACTTCTTGAATTTTGCATAACCCAGAATTTCAAATTCCCTTTGTGGTTTTGTTAATATGGTTTCTTCTCCATCAGAAAATACAGTATATTAGTTACTTTATATATGAGAGTGACAAAATGTATCACAGTAGCAACTTAAGGGAGTGTTTTATATTCATTTCTGTTGCTATGATAAAACAGTTTAGGGGAGGAAATGGTTTATTTGGCTTACAATCCTAGGTTATACTCTATCAATGAGAGAAGTCAATGCAAAACTTAAGTGCCCATCACATCAATGTGTGGTCAAGAGCAGAAAGAAGCAAATGAATCTGTGCACACTTTCTTGTTCGTGTGTATACTCAGGTAGCATTGTTCACTCTTACACAATTCGGTGTCCATAAAATGGCACAGCCCACATCCAGGATGGGCCTTCCCATCTCAGTTAACAATCAAGACAATTCCCACAGACATGTGCCCAGGCCAGTATCATCTAAACAATTCACCAATTAATATGTTCCTAGGTGATTCTAGATTGTAACGTGTTGAGACTCAAAGCTAGCCATCATAGAAGGAAGGACTTCTTTTGACTCAAATTTTCAGGAGATACAGCCCACTGTAGAGCAGAAGGTATGGAAACTGGAGTGGACACTTACATAGCAATGGAACCTAAGGGGCCAACTCCTGATATCTTCATCAATCTAGCAGAGAGCTAGACCTGAACCAACAGGGTTTACATTCTCAAGACCTATATTCACCACCTAGGCCTCATCCCCTTAAAGTTCTACAGTCTTTCAAAACAGCACCACCAGTTGGGTACCAAGTGTTCAAACACATGAGCTTATGGGAGACCTTTCGTGTTCAAACCATAACACCCAAGCAGCATTCTTCTCCACAATAAGCTCTCTCCCTCATAAGCATAGCTTCTCCCCCACTTCTGTTATTTCTCTTGGAGAATTTCCATCTTTCATGAAGACAGAGGTTCTGTAGCCCAAGACAATGAATAGCCACCCTGTCTGGCAAACCTTCCCTTCCAAGTCTGTTCTAACAACATCCACTATTGCTCAATGTCAGTTATTACCTGAATCAACAGGTGATCTGAGCCCAGCATTAATTTTACACCACTTTCTCACTGCGGGTGTTATGTGCCCAGATGCTACAATACCTTCCCCTACCATGAAGGGATGAACTTATAAACTGCACCAGAATAAACCCTTCCCTCCTTAAGTATTTTGTCAGGGCAAGGAGAGATGTGACTAATACAGACTTCATCCGTGTTATGATACAGCAGAGTGTGATCTCATCTGTAAACGGGGTCTTTGCAGGTATTAGCAAGCATGGTGATCTCAGGTAAGGGACCTGAGACTGGACTTCTGAGCTGCCTGGATCATGAGAAATAAAAGGGCATGGATCTATACATAAGTTTTCAGTAGTACTCTGTTGTCCCCATACAAATGGACCAAGAGGATTCTGATAAGGAATTCTGGGCACTCTTTACAAGACCAGGATCTTTTTTGGTTCTTCCCTCCCCCCTGCCCTTTTCTTTCTTCCCTCCCCACACCACTCCTACCCAGTTAGATTCATTCTTAGAGCTTCTGTAACAAGTTACCACGCAGACTGGATAGCTCAGAAGAAGAGAGAATTATTCTCAGAGACTATAGAGAGTGATCAGCCAGAGACTGATAACAGCTATATCCCTATGGAAGAGGGAGCAGAAAGATGGCAAGAGCCAGAGGTGGTGGACATCTGCAAGAAAACGGTATTTAGCAGTCATGACGAGGCCATTGCAAACATGAATTCACAGTACATGTGACTGCTTGTATAAGGCTTGCACAAAATCGAGTCAGACAAAATCCTAGCATGAACTTGGGAGGGGCTCAAGTGATAAGCTATTGGCAAATGGTTTCTTCTAGAAGCAGGAAATTCAATTTTCTTCAGAGATGTGGCCCCTGGGAGGATACCCATGCTTTAGTAGATGGCCATATAGCTACGCACATACAAGCAAACACTAAGTGGTTTTTTTTTAATCACATGAAACTGGGAGGTGAGGGTGGTTAGGGGCACAGGGGAGGGTTTAGAGAAGAAGGAAAGGGTGTAGATTTAGATAAAATGCACTATACAGGTATATGAAATTCTCAGGTAACAAAGAGTTAATCTCATTGTTCAGGAGGTCAGAAATCTGCTGTCCCAGGGCGGTGGGGTTGGCTATTTCTGCGGACTCTGAGGGGAATTGGGAATCACGCTTTTCTTGTAGCTTCTTGTTGCTATTGGTAACCCTGAGTGCTCCTGGGCCTGGAGATGCCTCTCTCAGATCTCTGCTTCCATCATCCTCTCTCCCTCCCTTATCTCCCTTTGCTTCTTATAAAGAGAAGATGCATTATTCATGTAGGACCCGCCCTCAGATAGAATGGTCACTTCTATTTCATAAATAATCCCTTTTCCAAACAAAGTCATGGCCACAGCATCCAGTTAGACACATCTTGGGGACCATCAGTTTGGCCCAGCATATCTGGCACATGTCACAAGCATTTGCACACAAATATCTCAAACATTCTCTGCAAACACTCCCATCACCCACACTCACACAGTTCTCCCCAGCTAACTCTGCCCTATGCACTGCAGCCGGATCCCCAGCATCTGACCGTGTAATAATTGACACCCTTCCTCAGCAGCCTTGAGAACAAATCTCTTTAACAGGCAGGGGAGAGAAGGGTGGTAGGAAGCCATCTTTTCCAGTCAGCTGTATCTCTGTCCACTGGGTAAACAGCCAGGGGACCAGTGACAAGACTCCAGCCTAACTCATCTGGAATTTTCCGTGGTCATTGGCTATCGAGGCTGGGTGCTATAACAGTCTGCATGCCAGCACCTCGGGAATGCACACCTTTGAGGTGAGCTTGGTTTTGTCACCTGGAAGCCCTCCTGGTCCTTGAAATGCAGTAATAAGTGTCTGATGTGACATCCAGTCTTCAAGAATAAAGGATGGACTGTTTTTGTTATTTTGTGGCCGAGTGCAGATTTCAGCGTAGGTGCCCCAGGGAAATAACAGCCAAATACGTGGAGCCTGTGTGTGAATATGAAGACAGATGTCAATTTATATCTTCATAAATACACATACATGTTCACACAGGGCTTGTTAATTGTAGAAAGCACCACTCCTTTTTTTCTTTACATTTTTCTTAATCTATTTATATTGTGTTCAGTCTTGCAATTACTTCCTCTCCAATATTTCTCGTTTTCAAGGAAATTCTAAGGTTCAAATTGAGAGTTTCTTTAAACATACTGCTTGTAACACTGTTTTCTATGATTCCCCAATCAATTCTTTAACATTTTATTATGCTATTCCTTTTTCCATTAATTTCTGATAAATTTTATTGCTATATTGTTTACTATGACAATATGTGTCCTTGACTGTAGGTGCCTCTTAAATTGCTTATTGTTCATGTTGATATGCTAGGTTTAGTGATCAGCCCAGTTGTTACTCAATTCAAATTTCATCCTATTTCAAGGACCAGCCATGAATATATCCATTCAATATCTATCTAGCTTATATATGGGCTGCTTCATCATGTGTCATCATTCAGGGATTGTCAAAGTGGAATTTCTAATGTGTTCTGTAATATTCTCGTTGATTATGTGAACCGATCCCATGGTTATGGAAAACAAATACCAGATTTGGACCGGCAGCTTTAGCTGGTGTGCTGTCCAAACTCTGTAGCCACAAAAGTAAAGAGCATCAAATTGCTTCCTGTCCTTTTGTTTTCCTTAAGTCAGATTCCCGGAGATCAAGTTTACTCAGAACAAATGAACACCTGGGTTTGGGGTTTGCTTATTTATTTAGGACTAAACTAAAATGTTTCAAAGGCGGAAAACATTCTAAGCAGGAAATCTGGTGACAGCTTCACAACCAAAATAGCATCCTGGGATGAGGGGTCCTCAAATGATCCCAGTGACCCCCGAGTTCTTGAGTCAGTTACACCAGGAACACTTACTATAAATTGCAAAGACTCTGAAAGAGGGTAAAACGGCAGGGTTTCTGGTCTCCTAAAATTCTCTTGACAGGAAGTAGGTTGAGAAAAGAATTCAAAAGAAAACAGGGGTAGCGTTTAGTATGGATGAGAGTTTTAGTGTCAATGCGTCTCATAGAGTGGCAGAACCTTTCTCAGCTCTGGTTGTGGTAATCTGGGGAGGGGGAGATGGGGCTATAGAAACTCAACAACCACCAATGGCACCTCTGGCACCTCCTCTTCAGTTTCAGACACATAGTCACATACCCTGTAGACGGAGGTGTACATTAAAGAGGTAACAGGGAACCAAGAACCAGAATGTGCTTCTGGCATCCCCAGACACCAGCAAGGGGATCATGGATAGTCTTAGGCTCTGCCTTACTTAGGGTTCCTAATGCTATGGTAAACAGCCATGACCACAAGCAACTTGGGAAGAAAAGGGTTTATTTGAAGTACACATCCTGAATACACAGTTCACAGTAGGAAGTCAGGACAGGAAGCCAAACTGGGTAGGAATGTGGAGACAGGAACTGATGTAGAGGCCATGAAGAAGTGCTGCTTATGGACCAGCTCAGCCTTTCTTACAGTATATAGGACCATCTTCCAGGAGGAAGAATGCACCTACTAAATTGTGTCCATTCTACCATGTATGTTGGTGACAAATAGCATGTCTCTTTAGTATCACGGGTCCATATATGTGAAGTAATTATGTCCACTAGTTTTACTCAACAGGGTCCGTCACCTGCCTCTAATTTGAACGCTCACACTTGGTGCTTGTGAGCTGATGGAAACTAGAATGTGAGTCAGTGCCATAACAGAGGAGATGTCTGTAACTTCAGGAAGCCTAAGGGGTTTTGTGACATTATGAGCAACGAGCCAGGTGAAGAAAATTCAGGCTCCCATTACTTTGACACCTCGTGTTATACCAGTAACTATTAAATTCTACAGTGAAATGAGCCTCAGAGATGTAACAAGTATACCCACAAGTGCTATAGGAGATCCTTCAGCCAGTAGCCTTTAAGTTACCCGCCCACCTGGGCGTGGCCTCTTAGACTATAAACACCACCGATGTAAAGCACACACTCACTCTCTCTTCTGGATGCTGGATTCCATTGCTGTTCACCGTTCGAGCAGAGGACTGTGATTTACGAGTCTACCCCTAAATAAATAGCCCTCTCTTATACTCAATTCTGACTAGTGTGGGATTTCGTTTTAGCGTCCATCTTAACACAAGGGACCTGAATACCCTGAGATATGACACTTGGTTTCCTCGGTGAACCCATGCACTCAAAGATGTTTTTTACCTGAGCGTCAGAGAGAAGAGGAGATGAACTCCACACACTTAGATGTAAGTAACCCCCCCGTGTGTGTGTGTGTGTGTGTGTGTGTGTGTGTGTGTGTGTGTTGTGTGTACATGTATTATGCAGATGCTCTTTACTCTTGTGGTTACAGAGTTTGGACAGGACATCAGTCTCAAAGCTCTGCTTCTGATCTGTTCAATTCTTCCAAACCTGAATGAGTCACAATTCTAACTGTAGCTTCACACTATGAAATACCTTGCTGTTTGCCTCGTGATCTTTTGAGAAGAGAACCCAAGAATTCCAGGATGAAGACTGGATCTAAGAAACCCAGAGGTGAGAGAGTTGAGCAGCGAGCCATTAATTTATGGGAATTTGCTGTGGTAATAACAAAACTGAAACACACCTAAGACTTTGAAGTAAATGCCTGTCCCTCTCAATGGCCAAGACAAGCCCAGGTCGTCTGGATGCTTCTGGTGTTCAGAGAGCAGGCAGAAGAGTTTTACATGATACGCACTTGCATAAGTCACAGCCTCTCTGACACAGTCAGGGAGCAAATATGACTTCCACTTTCGTTTAGAGCATGTGCACTCTCGGTGACAATTTAGTCAGTCTCCACCTGTCCCCTCTAGCACTCGCTGTTGGGTAACAAATTTTACTTGAAGTTAGAATAAGGCTCCAGATTTTTATGCAAATCCTTTCCCTAAGCAAACTAAAAGCCTGGGGCTTTCACCAAAGCTGGCTCTCAGTAAATAGTGGGGACTGCGATAGAGGAGGAAGGAAAGAGGCCAGGACCTACAGCCAAGGTCAAACAGGACAGAACCGCCACTGGGCTTCCACTGAAACTTGGAAGCAGAGCTAAAAGCCAGTCCCAAGGACAATAATATGAGGCCCTACTGTGCGACTTTTATTATTTTAATGCCACCCTTGCTAGCCACCCTCTGTAGCTTCCTCCCCTGTTCTGATTTTTTTATAGAACTCACTAGTGCCTGACTCTCTAGAGTACAAATTCTCTTCTATAAACACAGGCATTTATATGTCCATATCAACCATGTTTCTTAGACCTCTGGCTCATATTTACAGAAGGTAAAATGGTCACCAGAAATGAAAAGATCAATCAAATCATTTGAATTTCAGAACGATTAGCAGGGTCCTGGTGGTACAGACCTGTAATCTTAGCTGCTGAAGGTTACTGCCAAAGCCAGCCTGGGTTACCTGACAAAGGCAAAGCTATCCTGAGCAACTTTATTAAAGCCCCATCCCTAGATGAAAAATGTAAGAAGTACTGAGATGTTGCTGAGGAAGGAGCATTGCTAAGGGTGTTTGAGGCCTAACGAAATCTCCAGCATGGCACAAAATGACAGGAGGTGGCAAGGATGGATACAGGGAGGACACTTAGAGAGCTAACGTTGACAGTTGATTGGACTGCAGAGGCTGGGGACATCCTGAGACCAGCAGGCTATAGGCCCTCACAAAGGCTATGGCAGGGGCTGAGGGTGTCTGGGAACTGTTTAATGATGCCAGCTCTTGAAAAGGAAAGAAGCAGGATTTGGGGTGTCCTCGGTGGGAAAGGTGCTGGGTGTGCAAGCTTGGGGACCTAACTTGGGAATCCATAAAACACATAGGTTTTATTTGGAGTTTATTGTTGTGTTCTCATTTTTTAATGTGTGTGAGTACTTTGCCTTTTGTATGTATATTATACATCATATGTATGCCTCGTGTTTGAGTCCAGAAGAGCACATGATATCCCATAGAAAGGGAAATAAAGACTGTTGTGAGCCTTCAAGTGGGTGTTAGGAATTCAACCATGGCGTTCTGAAAGAGCTGCACGTGTTCTTAATCACTGAGACATCTTTCCAGCCCCTACAAATCAAAAACAAAAACTTAATACTTGGTGAGCATCTGAAATCCCAGCCCTCCTACAGTAAGATGGGAGGGAGGAAATCACCTAGAAGGTTGCAGGCCGGTGATTCTGGAGTAGCCATTGCAGTAGGAGAAACACCTGAGAAACTTTGCCTCAGGGGCAAGGTGAGGATGAACTCTTAAAAGTTCTTCTCTGACCTCAATATGTGTGTTGTTCTGTAAGTGGTTCACACTGCATTTTGTTTTTTAATATTTGGGAAGTGCAGTGCAGAAGGGTGTGTGTGTTTATGATGCATATATAATTTTAAGTATGAATTTGCTCATATAAAGGGCACAATTTACAAATTATACCCTATGCAACATTCTTATTATAAATTCCACACAGCACACTGTCTCTCACAATGTGCTTTTATTCATTCTGGCAGAGTTCTTATGTCCATAGAAAACTCATGATCCAATTGATGAAGAGCTTAGATACGACAATGAACAGGGCTTAATTTAGTGTGTGAGTCTACATGAGCGTGTGTGTGTGTGTGTGTGCGTGTGTGTGTGTATGAGGGAGAGAGAGATAGGAAAACAGAGACAGAGGTGTGCATCCATGAAGGTATTGCATGTGTGTATGTGTGTTTGTGTCTGTGCATAGATTAATATTGGGTATCTTTCTCAATCATCATCTTAGTTTTTGATACAGGGCTCTCCCTAAACCTGAAGCTCATTGATAGGCTAAGTTGGCTGGCCATCAAGCCTCAAGGATCCACCCATCATCTCCTTCCCTAGCACAGAGGTTACACACACTTGCCCAGCTTCTCAAGCTTCTGCAGCGAGCAGTTTACTGACCGTCCTAGTTTTTGTCTGGTGCTATAATAACATTTCTTGACCAGAAAAGAACATGGGGAAAAGGGATTTGGTGTGGGAGAATTGTCTGTATTCTATCAATTATATTTTAAATAAATAAACACTGATTGGCCAGTAGCCAGGCAGGAAGTGTAGGCGAGACAACCAGACAGGAAGTAGAGGCGGGCCAAGGAGAACAGGAGAATTCTGGGAAAAAGGAAGCCCATTCTTCTGCAGTTGTGAGCCTGCCACAAAAGAAGCAAGATGTGACTGCCTCGCTGAAAAAGGTACCGAGCCATGTGGCTAGCATAGACAAGAATAATGGGCTAATATAAGTTGTAAGAGTTAATAAGAAGCCTGAGCTAATGAGCCAATCAGTTTATAGTTAATATAGACCTCTGTGTGCTTTCTTTGGGGCTTAACGACTGTGGGAACCAGGCAGGACAGAAACTCAGACAACAGGGTTTTGTTTTGTTTTTTTTAACCTACAATTCCAGACTGGAACTGGGTCTTGGTATTTTTGTTTATATTGACAAGATAGACAAAGCACAAACAAATGTGTTTCATAACTTCACTCGCTGATCACTGGAATATTTTATTTCCTTGCTAAATGATTTAATAGTTTGCATGCTAGGTATTTGGAGCCTCAAATTTCTTTCTGTTCATATCATAATGGCAAAGAACACTGCATTCATTTATATTTAATACACATCTGCCAACATTTTCTTCAGTACTTCCTTCTTCCAGACAAGAAATATAACAATACATTAAGCTCTGGGTGGGTGGCATTTGCCAGAATCCAAGATGAGAACACACTGCCCATGGCTGATTTCAAGCTACCTCTGTGACATCACCTCATGCAGCCCATGACCTTACAATGGAGACGACCTGGAATCTGGGTACCATGTCATATGCACACCCGAGATCACAGAGGCAGCCTTACATAGCTAGGAACTGAAAGTTTTAATTCATTAACTCTCTTCAGGTATGATTTTTGAACACAAGTTGATATAATTTCACTTTTAACAATTAACAGTCTCTCCCTCTTGAAACTTAAGCCTTGAAAATAAACCTTTTTCTGTAAGTTGCTTTTGGTCATGGTGTTAATCGCAAAACAGAAAAGCAAATACAGGAAGGAGTGAAATTATAATCCTAGCGCCCATCTACTTAGATCCTCCAAGTGTCTTGTCTAAACAAAATTCTTACAATTATAAAACATCCATTTTAAGTGGGAATAAACTTAACAAGAGAAGGGCAGGGTCCCTTGAAGAACAAGATACTGAAACACTGAAAAGTTCATGATATCCATAGATGCACTCACAATAAAGACATAAATGAAATGTTTTGATGACTATTCCAAAGAAGCAAGGTAGATCACGAAGTGTTGAAACGATAACACAAGATGACTCATTGAGAGAGCCTCTATGAATAAGATTAAAACAAATTACAATGAAACTCCCATGGCAGAAGCACAAACACGCAAATTAAGACAATAAAAAATCCAGATGAACGAGGAACATTAGTATCTGTGGTGGCATTTTATATCATAGGAGAAGCCTGATATGAAATATTATGAATCCACATTTAAAATCATAGACAAAGAAATTCCTAGACATTTGTAAGGACAACCAGAAGTAGCCTCAGAGAGCAGGAATGAATTGTTTCTAACAATTTTCAAATGCAAACAGATCCTAACCATGATGAAAAACTTAGAAACCATAAAAGAGATGATGGAAATACTTGACTATAAAATAAAAAAATATATAAATGGAGAATACTTTTCAAAAATAGGTGGTCTAAATTTCTGAAGCCAGAAAAATAAATCTATATAGCTACAAACAAAATTAACAGGATAGTGGCAAGATAGGTAAAATATGTAAGTATTCAAAAACAAAACAATGCTGGTAAGATTGCTCATCAAAGGCAATTGTTTTTACCAGACCTGAGTTTTATCCCTTCCACTTGGTGGGAGTAGAGAACTGGCCCTCACATGTTGTTCTCTGACCACCACGTCCATGTGTATGGTCAATTCAAAGTCGATTAGGTGACAGCTAATGCCACTGTACTAGGAAGCATTCAAAATGAAAGTCCACTGGGGTCACGATGTCATGTAATCACAGCTTTAGCACAGTGCCTTCAACAAGGTATGGGAAAATGGCTATAACTGACTACTTTACAGGCCTCATATTAATGGGTGGGTATCTTCCTTCCTTC
>NW_004949170.1:872846-879536 GCF_000317375.1 Microtus ochrogaster | reverse complement strand
TCTCTCTCTCTCTCTCTCTCTCTCTCTCTCTCTCTCTCTCTCTCTCTCTCCTTGGTGGCACATAAAATAACGTGTGCTTTATCAAGGAATTGAAGATTTCACAATGTCCATTTGGAGAATTTTTTCTTTATGACAGGATTCAGAAAAAAACTATAAATCAGCTCACAGGTCAGTCATTCAGACAAAAGCATGGAATTTATGCTCACTCTTCAGATTACAAATCTACATTAAGCCTATGAATTCATATAGCCCAGGCTGACCTCTAACTCACAGCCCTCCTGCCCCAGTCTTCCAAGTAGCTAAGATAGAAGATATGCACCTTCACTCCTGGCTCTGACATACAAATTCATTAATGGATGCATATAATATGTCTATGCATATGTGTGCATAGACATATACCCCCATATGATGTGGGATTCCCCTCTGTATGTTGTGAATATGTTTCATTACCATTGATTAATAAAGATGTTGCTTTGGCCTATGGTAGGGCAGAATAGAGCTAGACAGGGAAAACTAAACTGAATTCAGGGAGAAAGGAGGTGAAGACAGGGAGACACCATGTATGTAGCTGCAGAAGAAGAATGAAGCCAGAAACTTACCAGTAGGCCACAGTCTCATGGTGATAGACAGATTAATAGAAATGGGTTAATTTAAGTTGTAAGAGCTAGCTAGGAATATGCCCAAGCTATTGGTTAAGCAGTGTTGTAATTAATAGTTTCTGTGTGATTATTTAGGTCTGGATGGCCAGGAAACCATGGCACAGTCTCCGTTTACACTCACATATGTAACAGTTTGCTTGCTTGCACATGTGTGTAATCACTGTAGGACTCTGGTATTCTTAGATCCCTCAGAAAAGGATCTGGTAGCAGGAGGAAATAATGCCACATTCAGCTTCATATTCTGTACATGGTGCACCTAGTGGGTCTATCATTTTTGAAAAGTGACCACAACTATAAACTATAAATGGGTGTGGTGGTGCCTACCTTTAATCCCAGCACTCAGGAGTCAGAGGCAGGTGAATCTCTGTCCGTTCAAGGTCAGCCTGGTCTACATAGTGAATTCCAGAACAGATGGAGCTACACCGTAACCTGTCTCAAACAAAACAAAAGATGACCACAATTATAATTTCCCCCAACCGTCAATGCTGTAGCCTCTCATGGTTGAATGAGCTCTGCAGCCATGACCCCTGTGGGCAGAACATGGGATAAAGTACTAGCCACTGGGCCTCAGGAATTAAAAGGGGGAAAGAAGCCCCCACAGCACATCATTCTTTATTCTGAGTCTGACTGTGACAGAAGCCCCCCACTCAGCATTTAAATGTTCCTTCCTTATTCTGTGCACTATACTTAAAAATCATAAAAGCCTTTTTGAAAGTATGCTTTAAGCTGCCTGGACTTAAGAAACTAATCCAATTCTAATGTACTTTGCAAAAAAACATCCTTCCTATTTTTTGATAACAAAGGGGACATATTCTCAGGGACGGGGAAGATGCATTCTAGAAATTTCTATAACAACAAATGGAGACCTTTCAGCCAAGGAGAGAGCCATCAGACCAGGAAGGCCTGTGTTCAGCTGTGCTTGGTGTTTTGGAGAACATTGATTTTTTTGTGTTGACAAGGTCATCTTGACCCAGCTAATGTCAAAAACAGTGACTTTAAAATGTATGTCAGAGCGTCCTGTAAATCAAAAACACACATTGAACTTCCGTGTTGCCTGTACAGATGCCATGTCATGACAAGGGCCACACAGGAGGTTCAGGTCTATGTATGCAAGATCCCAAGACTGTCTGCACATCCTGTCATCAAGTCCAAAGTAGGCGAGATGGAAGGTCTGAAATTAGGCACCCAACACCTTGATAAAGTGGTCATACTTTTCTGCTGTTCAATTTAACTCAAAACGTATAGAGAGGAGACTCGGGAGATAGCTCTATCAGTAAAGTGCTAACTACACAAGCATGAAGACTTGTGAATGACCCCAGAACCCACTGAATGCAGACACATTGTAGTCCCAGCACCGGAGTGGTGGAGATCAGCAGATGATGCTCACTGACTAGCCAGCCTAGCCTACAGAGCAGGCTGTAGGCCCGTGAAAGATTCTGTCTCAAAATGATGGTGGGTAGCACTTGAGGAACAGCAATTGCAGTTTTCCCCTGGCATTCACATGCATGCTCACACTCACTCCTGTGCCTAACACACACACACACACACACATACACACACACACACACACACACACACACACACACACACTATAATCCACATACACAAAGTGGAACAGAATTGAGGTTTGGTAATCATGATGACTACAGTGGGGAAGGGATTTAGGCGGCTGGAGTAGAGTCGGGATAAACAGGCTACCCAACTCCCAATCTAGGGTAAGGTGGTGATGGCATTGTTACCAGGACAGGGTGACCTTCAGGAAAGCTCCACTCAGCTGCAAAAACGCACCTCAGTGCAGAGAGAGAAGCACATGAGAAAAAGCAAATAAAATCCCATGTTTCTCGGAATGACTGTTTAAAATGTGACACACTGTCTGCTGAGGGCTTCTGGGAAAGCCTCACGCCTGCCATCAAGATGAAGGTTTATTTAAAACTGCTTCACCTGAGCCCTCAGCCTGCAGCCTCTGCCACAGCCCTTTCTCCACCCAACTGTGTCTGTCAGCCTACATATCCTTTTCACTCCATCCTTGGGTTCTCAGGCACACCTCAGCATCACAGGGAACCCAGACAGAAATAGAAATGGCTGCATGAAGACAAAACCCAAAAAATGGGTTTAATGCACCCACCGGAAGTGGATAACCAGATTCAAAAATGTGTGCAGGCAGCAGCCCCAGCATCTCTAGAACATTTCCATCAAACTAACAGAAAATTGTTATGTATTGAATGTGTAAGTTATAGCTCTAGGCCCAGTGTGATGATGTTAGAGAGTGGGACCTTTAAGGGGTGATGGGGGCTGGATGGGGTTAAGAGGGTGGGCCCTTAAGGTTAGCACCCTTATAATAACAGTTATGACAGTTCTCTTGCCTCTCTCTTTCCTTAACATTATCCTCCACCTCTGCCTCCTCCTCTCCCTCCTCTTTTTTCTACTCCTCTTCTTCCTACTCTTCCTCCTTCCCTTTCTTCTGCTGTTCCTCCCTTTCCTCTTCCTCCTCCTCCCCCTCCCTCCGCCTTTATCTTCCTGACATGATGAGAAGATGACCTCTGAAAGTGAAGAGGAGCACCTTGGTCTCGGGTTTCCCAAGCCTGGAACTGTAAGGGATAATTGCCTGCCATAGTCACCCCTCACTCCATCTCAGATATGAAATGCTGGAGCATTTAAGCTTCATTGACCAGCCCAGCTTCCCACACCACACCCGGGACTTTCCTTTCTATTTTAGCAGGTGGTCATCCATGCCAGCCTGTCTCAAAGCCAATTTTCAGAAACCCCTGGGAGCTATGCTATTGACAGTGTTGCTGTCCCTGCTCCCTCTGAATGTCCACATTGGTGACAGGAATGAGCGCACTTGTGTTTGGACACCCTTTGTTCTTTCTCCGACTCTTGTTCACATCGGTAATTCATTCCCGATTTTTTTTTTCCTAAGCACAGTTCCCAGGACCAACTGTGGCGTGGAAAGTGGTCCCTTCCCTCTGATTCCAGATAAGGAAAGCTGTAAATAATTCAAAGTTCCCGCTGTGCAAAATTGCCCAAACAGAAAGTGCATTTTTTATGCTTGGCACTAAGGATGGTAAGATAAGAAATTGTGCCAATTTTCCTACAGGTAAGATTTTAGCTGCTTTCTAACACAAGCACTTTGACTCGGAAATAAGAAACATAATGAGATTCCTTGCAAGGCATGTCAGCATTAATGTGGGGCCATAGAAATAATAGCCCACTTTTACCTTTCTCTCTCACACACACTCAGAAGAAAGAAAAAAAAAGACACAAAATTACTGTGCTGGGGCATTAAGCCACACCCCAGGGCTCAAAGACTGCACTTGCTAATGGCTTCTACAGTGCCGCTGCAGTCACTTCCTATTTGCATGGAAAGATATTGTTCTGCAGCACAAAGTCCTGATGGAGACACTTTGGAATATCTACATATTACTGTATTGTAAACCTCCCCGTGACCTGATTTTCCTCCGCTAATGGTCAAGTCTCTGTAGAATGAGGCTGCCTCTGGCTTGGTGTACAAGGTGACCTCCACAAAGCGTCCTGTGGTTCGTGGCCGGAAAGCTGGGTTTTCCTCCTTCCTGACTAATCTACATGGGTGATACCAAAGCTTCCTTATAGAGGAGGAAGTGGGGGAGGGGACGGGAAAGAGGAAGATGAGGGAAACAGTTGAGTAACACCTTCTCCCTACTAAACGGCCTCCGCAGAGTCAACTGGAGTCTGGCAATGGGTCTCTCAGATCCTTACTGACTGTAATCTGTAAAAACCTGCCTGTATCCAGGCTCTGGGTCTTCTGAACATGGCAGCCGGCATCAAACTTCACTGTGGCATGAATATCTGAGGTATCATGGGCCATGCTGTGAGGCACGGGTGTCTGAAGCACCCATGCAGCATGTAGCACACCGAAGGCTGCATTTCAGCTCTAACATGGCTTCTTCTGGTATAGCTTTCTCCTCGACACTCATTCTTAAGTCTCCAGTGGATTCCAGTCTATGAGGCAAGGGAGTTTGGCTTGCCCTCAGTGGCATTCCCTGGATCACCTGTCAGCCTTATGAGTCCTCAACACCTATAAATGAGCTTGGGGAACTCAGGAAGTACCTCTAAGCTCATTTCCATAGAGTAAATAAGTCATTTGCATATAGTAAGCACATTTACACGTGAGTAATCAAACTATGTTCCCCTGGGTCCACAGGTAACCTCTTTGGAGTGACCTTAGACCCAGCTGTATCAACTGTGACTGTGTTGGAAAGGCCAGTACCTTGACAGAAGACTGGTAACCCATCCTCTGAGGTGTCTTCAGCTTCCTGTTGACTTGAACACCCCAGGATTCCAAGAGACACAAATTTCACCCAGCTGAATTGGAGAGCTTTGAACCCTCAGCTCCTACCTTATCCTGAGGCAGAGCTACATGCACTGCCATGGGAACGTATAATTTCTCCAGCCTGTACATGTCACTGACCAAACGAAACCTTGTTGGAGTTGATAATGTTTTAAAATTCATCCCAGAGACAGACACATGGGTTTCCCTACCTGCGATTTTTCTGATGCTGGGGGGAAGTTCCAAGGAGAAAGGTTTTTGGCTGTCTTCCTTTGGGAAGTGATGGGACATTGCTGGGATGGACAAATAACATTTGACAATGAGTGGCGTCTACCTTCCCTGAGCTTCCATTGAACTCAGTACACTTTGCAGATATCTTAAGATATGACTTAAGAAAAATTCCAGGATGAGTTTGTCACATGATAGAGGTACCTCATAGCTGATCAATAAAAATTAACTGGCGGGGCTGGGCGATGGTGGCGCACGCCTTTAATCCCAGCACTCGGGAGGCAGAGGCAGGCGTATCTCTGTGAGTTCGAGACCAGCCTGGTCTACAGAGCTAGTTCCAGGACAGGCTCCAAAGCCACAGAGAAACCCTGTCTCGAAAAAAAACAAAACAAAAACAAAAATTAACTGGCATCTCACCTGCACCTCCCTGAAGAAGTGGTCTTAGCTCTGTGGATGGAGATGATGGCCTGTTTGTGTTGGGACTTGGAGCCAATGGCCATCACACTGGGACATTCAACAGAAACATCAGGACAGCACTCAGCTTCTGATGCCTTATCTGCCTCTCCCCAGCGGCAGACGTGTCTAAGGCAGAGTGTGAGTCACAAGTTCCATATTTTTCACCTTCAAGCTATAGTCTATGAATTATAAATCCCTACTTGCTGGTATCTGCTGTGTGTTACTGCATGATTGTTATAGCTCAGAGCACATGCATCCCCCAATGGCACACAATGAAGGGGTTGGTAAGTGGATTTCTGTAAATTACAGTACTGTTATTAATAATTCCTAAATGACAGTGGATGTCCCAGTGGTCTTGCCTGACTCTGGGAATGTTGACACGTGCTCATCATTCCAGCACCTGAGACATAAGGATTGAGGTGAGTTCAAAGTCATCATAGGCTATATAAGAAGATCTTTCCTTAAAATACAAAATTAATAAACAAAGCAATAAATAAAACAAAAGCAATCCAACTCAGACATATGTCTGCCTTCCTCTATAACTTCAGACAGAGCAGCAACATTGAGGACACAGAGCTTTCAGTCACTCAGACACAAGTGAGAACCCCCTCCCCCCTTGAGACCAGGACTAGGGCACTGAGAAACACACACCTCTCCACTCAGCCTCGGGGTCAAACACTCACCCTGATGTAACCATTTACTAAAGATTGTCATAGTCTTTTTTTCTGTTGATGTAATAAAATACCCAGGACTAAGTGATTAATGAAGAAGACAGGTTATTTGGCTCTTGTTTGTGGAGGTAGAAATTTCACAGTTTTGCAGGAGACCTGTGCTGTGCCATAACAAGGCGTGGAAGAGGGTAAGTAGATTCCAGTGGGAGATATACAACAGTACCCTGCTGTGAACCTCTGACATCTGGTCATCCTCCTTAATGATCTCACCGCCTCTCTCTCTCTCTCTCTCTCTCTCTCTCTCTCTCTCTCTCTCTCTCTCTCTCCCTCTCTCTCTCTCCACCCAGCTACCATGGACCTCAGTACCTTC
>NW_004949170.1:869377-872746 GCF_000317375.1 Microtus ochrogaster | reverse complement strand
TGTGTGTGTGTGTGTTCACATCTCTGGTGTGGGAGAATTGTCTGTATTCTGTCAATCATGTTTTAAATAAATGCTGATTGGCCAGGCAGGAAGTATAGGCAGGAAAACCAGATAGGAAGTAGAGGTGATACAATGAGAACAGGAGAATTCTGGGAAGGAGGAAGTTGATTCTGCCCAGTCCTGCCCAGTCCTGCCCAGACCACCAAGGAAGCAGGATGTGACCTGCCACCTGAAAAAGGTACTGGGCCATATGGCAAAAATAGATCAGAATAATGGGTTAATATAAGCTACAAGAGCTAATAAGTGGCCTGACCTAATAGGCCAATCAGCTTTATAACTTACAGAGATCTCTGTGTGATTTCCTTTGGGGCTTACTGGCTGTGGGGTACCGGGTGGGATAGAAACCCCAAAAGGCCAGCCTCTCATGTTACACATCTCAAGTGCATGAGTGCTGTGGATGCACACTTGTGAAGATGGGAGGTCAGCACTGGGTGTCTCTCTCAACCTCTACCAACCATAGTTTTGAGACAGGGCTTCTATTTAAACCTGGATCTCAGACTAGCTTGACTGGCCAGGAGACCCCACCCAGAGATCTTCTTATACGCATGTCCAGATGCACATGCTACCGTGTCCAGCTTTTGTGTAAGTGCTGGGAATCCAGACTCAGGTTCTCCTGCACATCACTGACCGAGTTGTCTTCCCACCTCCCACCATATTACAATGTCAATCATATCTCAAAATGAGTGTTGGAGGGGACTGACCATATTCCAAATGCAGTGAGATGTTGTCTTCTTAGAGAAGAGCTACCTGAGCCAAGATCTATCTAACTGTCCAGGTTTTCTAAAATTACACTGTGGACAGCATTCTAATGTGATATAAGACTGAAGTGCTCCAGGACATGCAGCAATGCAGTTCTCCTGTTCAGCAGAATTCACTTCACATGGGAAGGTCACAGAGGGACAGAGAAGCAAGGTCAGCAAGATCCTTCGGGCCATTCTCACAGCCCCTTAACAATTATGCAGAGAGAAAATACTTTTGTGTTTCTAAAGTCAAGGTTTTCTAAATAAATATTTCCAAGAATTTGGGGCTCTGAGCTCACATAAAATCTTGGGAATTGACAGGTCAAGGCATATTTAAGGAGACATCCCAGAGACACTCTAACTCTGGAGGTTGTGTTTACAGCAGGGGAAATGAGCCCTGGAAACTGGAGACATAGTCAGGACACGGAAGCTGGCAATAGCACTGCTTTGTCCTTGAACACAGATCTACATTCCAGAAGGTGACAGTGAGAACCCAGGACCCCTTTTCTCACAGCCTCAAAGACAGGAGCTTCCCTTCCCTTATAAGAGAGGTGGGAAGCAGCTGCCTCTCCCTCCCACAAAAAGAAAGTTCACCTCACCTGAGAAACAGGCTGGGAAATTTGTATGCACCAAGTGTCTGGCCTGGCACTGGAGTTAAGAAGCAGAGTATGTGAATCATATGGCCCTTCCTGTCTCTTTAAGTCACTACTGATCATCTGTCTCTAATCCAGAATGTCCAATATGCCCATGCATGACTTGTTACAAAGGTAAATACCAGGAAGCCAATAGAAACTCAGAACAGAGGGACGTAGCCTGCACCAAGCCTCTTTCACGTTGCTTGTGGCCAGGAACAAGCACAGGGCTGAAGGGAAATCAGGACGGGGATTTTTGGGTCATCGATTCTTGTTTTCTTTGCCAAATGAGTATCATTGAGCTGCCGTCTGTTTATTCAGAATTTCCCACACTCAGCCCTGGGTGGGATAATTCTTTTGGGGGAAAGGGGCTTCCCTGTCATGCTGCGACACTGAGAAGCTACCTGTAACTCAACTCACTTGATGCCAACAGACCATGCCCACCAGGAATGGGTCCAGACACAGCCAAATGACCAGCACAGGGACAAAAATGAGCTCTGTGGACAGCAACTGTTTGGCTTGTATGTTTTTTTTTTAATGTTTCCCTTCATTTTTGATTCACATGTAAAACTGAATAATAATAATAATACCTATGTATGAACATACGGTAGTATGTAATGTTTTAAAGATGTAACAGTATATAATAATAAAATTAGGGTGACTTATAATAATAACATTATTAGGGTTGTCAGTTCATAATGAGAATCTTCAAATTCCTCCCACAGCCTTTTCACACGTGTGCTATATTGTTCCTTATCACCCTTCCATGCAATGGATGCCTCATCCCCTTGTCTAACCGGAATACAGTATCCATGGACCAGCCTCTTCCCACCCCTTTCTCCTACCCTATGCAGCCTCTAAGCCCTAGTCTACTTCTCCTGTGAGATCCCATAGCATTTCTCTGTCTTATGAGGGCTCATTTCACTTAGCACAGAGCCCTGCAGATGCATCTGTGTTAGCATTGTGGTTAAATAGTATGCAGCTGTATATTTGTACATTGTCTCCTCATTAATCTGCTGTTAAAGCCTTACATTGATTCCCTTGGATGTTAAGAATAATATCACAAAAACATGGGTTATAAAAATATTCTTTGCGGTGGGCTGGAGAGATGCCTCTGCTGTCAAGAGTACCATCTGTTCTTCCAGAGGACCCAGGTTCAGCTCCTAGCAGCCTGCAAAAGAGCTCACAACTACCTGTGACTCCAGTTACAAGAGGTCCAATGCTTTTCTCTGATCTCCAAAGGGGCATCAGACACACATGCAATACTTATACACAAATACAATCATGCACATGAAATAAAATAAATAAATCCTTAACACTTTTACTCTTGTAAAAAAAAATAAAAATAGCAAATGATGCAGCCACCATACTACTCAAGGGAAATGAATTCAGAGTGCTGGAAAACTGTTTGACAGGCACATGTGACTTTACTGTCTTTATACCTCTCCCATGTGTGAGTCACAGTTGAGATCAGAGAGGCTAAAAGAGGCCACACTCAGAGACGGCTCCCCTTGGGTGCTGATAACGGTGTTCCCGCTGGTATCCTATAGCTGTTCCCATCTCTCTTCTCCTAGATTGCATTCTTTTCCCGTTAGCTTCAGACTCTTTTGTGCTCACTCTGACCTGACACTGACCCCTAAATGACTTGCTTAGACTATATTTCTCCTCTGTCCATATCCTCCTCAGTCATACCCTGTGATGGTCAGTATTGATTGGCAACTTGACAGGATCTAGAATCACTTGAAGATAAACCTCTGAGCATGTCTGGGAGGGAGTTTGTAGATTCGGTTAAATGATTTGGGAAGACACACCCTAAATGTGTTGGCCCCGTGCAAGGGACTGGGTGATTGGACTGCACACAAAGAAGAAAGCTATATGAGCATCAGCACTCTCTCTCTCTCTCTCTCTCTCTCTCTCTCTCTCTCTCTCTCTCTCTC
>NW_004949170.1:859779-869277 GCF_000317375.1 Microtus ochrogaster | reverse complement strand
CCTGCTGCCAGGCTTCCCTGTCACTTGAGAATGGACACTCAAACCCCTTCCTCCCTTAAGCTGTTTTCACTGGGTGTTTTGTCATGGCAACATACATTTCTGCTTACCATAACCTAATGACTCTGCTCCCTAGGCACAGTGCATGGTATTCATCAAGGGTCTAATTTAACTTCCTCCAAAGCCTTGTGTCATGGAGATCATACCTACTCTCTCCACAAAGACCCAGAATCTTAGACAGTTTCATCTGTCAAGAGTTACTTCTGACTTCTGACCCCATGCTCCATTTACAGTCCCTGAACAGCAGCCCATAGTCCTTCAATATTCTAGAACATTAATGAGTTCAGATAACCTGTTACTTTTACCCTGACATAGGCATACACACATCAGGGAATTAATGTTTGGGAAAGAGAGTGCAATATCTGTGTACAAAGATGGAAACACATGGCCTTCTGCCCCTTCCTTACTCTTCAGACTCAGCTGGTGCTTGTGCATGTGTCCAAGAAACCCCACACGTTGGACAGGCAGCTCTCCCAATCTAGGAAACCCTATTTGCAAGCACAGGTCTCTATTGTCCCCATCCTGTCCACCCTGCCCTGTGGCCAAACCGAATCCCCATGGGCTTTGTTCGGTCATTTCCTGTGTTCATGACAGCTCACATCTTTTCAAGGATACTAAGGAATTAAAGCCATAGTTTATGGTTTTTGTTGAGTCATGTCCCCCCCCCTGGCTGCACAAGGACTTGGCTGACACCATGGAGTGACAACCCACACAAGAATGGTGTACAGACAATGTCTCTCTCCTCTCTCTTTCTGAGTTCTCCCCTGTGACCAGTTCCAGCATAATTTTTTTGGCACATCTCAAAGTCGTCTCTGGATCCACACTGTATGCTTCAGTGTGTTGTGTTGTTTCTACAGAAATTGCAATTTTCTGGGTTCTAATTAAAGTCCCCCCCAAGATACTCAACTTTTCTTCTGCCTTGTATAAAGGCTGTGCATTTTTATGGTGCATTCTGCCCCTCTTGGTGGAGCAGAATATTGGGCCCTCCTCTATTCCGTTCGCTGAAATCCTAAGATGCCCACGAGGGCCATTGACATCTGTGGGTTTTCACTTCTCTCTCTCTCTTTCTCCCTCATAAAAGAAAAACATTTAATTGGGGTGTCTTACATTTTCAGAGTTCAAATATAAACAGTGGACTCCACTCTTCTTGACTGTCCAGCATGAACATGACTGCCCCATCCAGGCACTGATGAGCCCATGGAAGTGGCATGTGCTGTTCTCCTATCATACATGCTAGAGATGTCAGAGATGACAACCTGAACCCTAAGTCATTTTATTAAAAATGTCCTCTGTCCTGAGTAGTCATAATAGGGTGAAATGGGCCAACACTAATGCTACAACATTTTTATAAGAAACAGACAAACTGCTTATCTCCAGGTTTTAAGGGATAGAAGTGCAGTGGTGCTATGGTTTGAATGTGTTCCCTGAATTCATATGTTGGAAAATGAATTCCCAGTGTGGCAGAGTCAAGAAGTAGAGCCAGTGAGAGGTGTTGGTCATGAGGAGCTGGGGTCTCTCTGAAAGGACATTGGAGAGTGGGTTTCTTCACCTGTCTTCTTGACCGTCCTCTCTCCACCATTAGATGAGACAGATAGAGGGCCCTTGCCAGTGTCTTTCAAACTTGGACTTCTCAGCATCCAGAACTCTGAGAAAATAAGTTTCTGTCCTTGTTAAATTACCTAATCTCAGGTGTTGTTTTAGCATCAAAAAATGAAATAAGACATACAGCAATAATGAATAAAAGAACACAAGCCGTAGAGGCAGGGGCCCCCCTTCTAGCTTGGTAAGAACTGCTAACTATCTCATGCCCTTCACCTACGAGCCATTACTGAACATGACTTGAAGATCAGATTGGCACTAAACCAAAGAATCTGCTAGCTTTGGGGAGTCTCTCCCAGAAGGAACGCTGGCTTGGAGACTAGCAAAGCCTCCACACATATTTCCCCAGGGAGAATTTGCAGGGCTCTGTAGTGGCACTGGAAAGAGAAAGCCAAGATGCAGACAGGGACTGACATTCCCTGCAGTCATTCAGTGTTTGAGAAACCAAGACTCACTACAATGAGAAGCTCTGACACACGGACAAAGCTGGTCTCTCTTTCAGGTCATAACCCTGTGTGTGCCTGGATTAAGGGAGAACTAAACTCAAAATCTCTGAAGGGCAGGGATACTGAGGGCTATGGAGACAGAGTAAAATCCTTGCAACATCGAATTCCCTCCCCCCAAAAAGTAGATTAGCAGATGTTAATTAAATAAATTTTGATAAAATTTTACTACAGGCCTGACCTAAGATAATTTTAACTAGGAGAATAAAGGTCTCCCTCACTGATGGGGGGCATTACCTAGAGTACTTATGACTTACATATATGCAATGTCTGAGATACAGTACAAATATCACTAGAAAGGCAAGATTGAACCAAGATTTTAAAAAAATAAAAATAAAAATAGAGGCTTTAGACTTCCACTATGCCTTGTGAAGAACTTGTCTAAGTTATCAACCATATTTAAGCCAAGAACAGTCGAGACAATGGGAAAAGAGTAACTCTGCAAGAATTCAACTATTTATTTTACCAGGTGAAGGGCCACCAAGAGTATACAAGAGGACACATATACAGGAATCTCAGCTAAGAACCGTTTTAAGGCAGCCCAAGCCACTACAGCCATAACCTGGTAGAAACGTCTGCACAGGGATTTTGTTGGATGTCCAGAGGTTGAAGGGGGGCTCTCCTGACAGTGAGGGGCATAAGGGGCCTCCAGACATCTATGAGTTTTCATCATGTGTGAGTGTTGTTCTAAGTTGTCATGGTTGGACTAAGAAATGGCTGGGAGAGCTGGGAAGACGACGTACAAGCCTGAAGACCTATGTTCAAACCCCAGTGCTGGCGAGGTGGAGAAAGGAGAGTCCCTGCCTGGACTAGTTAGTCTGCTATTCTAGCTGACTTAGTGAGCTTCAGGTTCAGCAAAAGACCCTGGTTCAAAATATAGGGTGACTGATGGAGACACCTGATGTCAACCTGGCTTTCACACGCACACTCACATCTGTACACACACACACACGCACACACACGCACACACACAAATGCACACGCACACACCTGAGAGATCAGTGGAGAACCCCATTGGGTGTATCTTTGATGTTGTTTACAGAGACTCCCCGCTTCTCTGAGTCTCATCCATCAAGAAGTGCATAACAGCTCTCCTACACCACACACTCCAGCCACCAGGATGCCAAAGAATGGGAGGCAAAATGACCGAATACTGAAGCCTCCAAACAGTGAGCAGAAATAAACCCATCTCCCTTTCAGGTGTTTGATCAGCAGGACATAAAAGCAGCTCACATATGAAGGCTTGAGACAGAAGCCCTACTCAGGGAAAGGCACAGGGACAAAAATGAGCTCTGTGGACAGAAACTGTTTGGCTTGTATGGTTTTTTTTTTTTTGTTTCCCTTCATTTTTGATTCACATCAAATTGAATAATAATAATAATATGTGTGAACATATGGTAGTATGTAATTTTTTAAAATGTAACAGTATATAATAATAAAATTAGGGTGACTTATAATTTAAATCATTATTAGGGTTGTCAGTTCTTCATAATGAGAATCTTCAAATTCCTCCCATAGCCTTTTCACACGTGTGCTAAATTGTCCCTCATCACCCTTCCTTGCAATGGATGCCTCATCCCCTTGTCTAACCGGAATACAGTGAAAACTCTGGGATTTAGTCACAGAGTTACAGGAAATCTCCCTCTCCCATATGTAGCCAATACATCAAGGCTCCAGTGTGAGAAAGAATGAGTTACAACTACAATGGAGCCACAGAGATTCAAACTGCACCAAAGGAGAAGCTAGAGAACCTTCTGCAAGGAAGTCAGGAAACAGCAAGACAACTTCTGAAGAGCCATGGAAATACAGCTACAACAAGCACCAAGCACAGCCAGGTGGACACAAAGTCAGACCTCCATACCTGAATACCTCGTTTTTCTTGCCTAAACCACAACAAACCATTGCAAGTCCCATAAAGCTAACCTCAGAACCACACTCAAGCATGGCAGAGATATTAGAATATCAGATCAGCAATTTGAGATAATTACCATTAATATATTAAAATGTGTAACTGATAGACAAAACATGAGAATAATATAAGCAGAAGATTAAAAACTCTAAGAAAGAACAAAGAGAAAAATATTAGAAAGAAAAATACTATAAAACAAATTAAAGATATTTTAATGATTTTAATCATAGATGTAATAAGACAATATTATTGGCAAAATTTAAGATAAGTCAATAAAAACTGCCAAACTGAAATAGAGAGTGAAAAACGGTTAATAAAAACTCAAAGAAAGAAATTGGGGTCAGAAAAGCAAAGCAGCCAGTCACTGGCTCTTACCTTGACCTCAGTTCAAAAATGGCGATTCTGCCTCCAGGAGTCTCAGAGTGAGACCGAATCTGTGAACTGTCTCCCCATCTTATATTCCTCTCTGGGGCTGGGATTAAAGGTGTGTGCCACTGGGATTAAAGGCATGCACTGCCTGCTATCTATGGCAAACTAGTGTGGCTACTGGGATTAAAGGTGTGTGTTCCCACTGCCTGGTCTGTAAGGTTGACCAGTGGGGTTGTTTTACTCTTTGATATTCAGGCAAGCTTCATTTATTAAAATACAAATGAAATGCCACTACAAGAGAGAAAATAAAAGAATTGGGTAAAGCATGCCTGAAAGGAGGCTATCCAAAAACTGTAATTGTTTCAAAGCTGTAATACATATAACCCATACATCAAAAAAAGGAAGGAAAGAAGGAAGGAAGGAAGGAAGGAAGGAAGGAAGGAAGGAAGGAAGGAAGGAAGGAAGGAAAGAAGGAAGGAGAGAAAGGAAGGAAGGAAAGAAGGAAGGAAGGAAGGAAGGAAGGAAGGAAGGAAGGAAGGAAGGAAGGAAGGAAGGAAAGAAACATTGAGTGAAAATTATTTGAAACAAAAATGATTTTTTGTCCAGTTTGACTGATGTTAAGCCATAGATCACAAAAAATAAGAAAATGTCACATAGGACAAATTAATATTCCCATTCTCAAAACATGACTAGGGTTACTAAGTCCAAGCTTCAGAAACCTAATGACAATGAAAACAATCTTGAAAAACTAGACAAAATAAAGCAGTACACCCACAAGGAGAACAGTCACATGGTTACAATCAGAATCATACAGGTGAGGAGGGTGTGGAGAGAAATATTAGAACTTATGAACAATTAAAAGGGTGAATTCTTAGTCTGGCATTTCATCCATATCCTCTGGAGGTGTTGATAGCAGGTTACTGTGTTCCGGGTTGTTTTCATGTATCTTGTTTCTGAACAGTCCTTGTTCTCCTAGGGTGGTATTTGCACACCTGTTAGATAAGCTGTCTCAGCCATCTTATGGGAAGGTTTTATTTCTTTCTTAGTGGAAAGGTTCATTATTTATAGTTTTGAAAACAGTATTATTAAAATGGCCATACTTACTATTCAAGGCAATCTATAGATTTGATGTAATCGTTATCAAAATTCCAGTGATAGTTTTTATACAAACACTAAAATAAATCTAATATCTATTCATAACCACAAAGGATCAAAAGTGTCATGCAAACAGCCAGAGTCATTCTGGAGGCGTGACACTCTATGAACTTAAGGTACGCTAGAAGAGCACATCAATAGTTATTCAATACCAAATAGTCAGCTCTGAAAGCTTTCACGCAAGTAACATTATACATACTTAGCAGGTTATATATAATAATATGTAACATGTAACAACTAAAGAAAAAAGAGACCATGAATCATAAAGAGAACAACGAGAGGTATATGGAATGACTTAAAGGGAGGAAAGGGAAGGGAGAAATGGTGTAATAATATAATCTCAAAAAAAAATAAAATTTAAATATACTACAAAGCTATGGTGATTAAAACATTATTACCCACATAAAGACACATAGATCAACTGAACAGAAAAGACCCCCAAAATAAACCCAAATACGTATAGTCATGACTCTTCAACAAGCCCATGTTCGTATTACGTTCTATAAACGGTGTCTTCAGGAAAGAACACTGCATATCTACAGGCCAAGTAATAAAACTTGGTGTCTGCTTTTTAGCACATACAAGGATCAGCTCAAGATATGCCAGACACTAACATGAAACTGTAAAACTTCTAGAGGAAAACATTGGGAAAACATTTTTTAAGTTAGTCTTGATAATGACATCTTGATTATTACTTTAAAAAGCACAGACAACAAAAGCAAAAAATATGCACTTGGAACACATCAAATCACAAAGCTTCTGCACAGAAAAGGAGAAACCTTAAAGACAACCTGAGGTGTGTCAAGAAAGATCCACAAGCTGTATGACATGGTGTTAATATGTCGTGTATGAGGAACTCAGCTCTCTCCATAACACGTGGTTGTGGGTGAGCACACAGCAATGGTGGAGTGTATTTATACACAAACCCTTACAGAACTTCCCTCTCTCTCTTTTAATTTAAAATAATTTGAGTGTGTGCCAGAATCCCCAGAAAGCCTTCATCACTCCAACAGCACCACCACAGGGCTTTCTTTTCCCGTTTGCTAAGGCTGCAGGGTGATGAGGTGAGAGAGACCCCCTCCTGAGAACCCGTGGGCACAGACACTTCTCTGCAGCTGGGAAGAACAGCAACAGCGGGTGGAGGCCACCGATTAAGGGGTCACTTCAGGTGGGTCGTGTCACTGTCCAATCACAAAAGCTCTCCAAATCTCAGGTGACACTTTGGAAACCAAATAACCTAGAGGGTAGGAAGGCAGCCCGTGAAGTTTAAATTTTTATGAAGTGTTCTTTAGTGTTTTGATTGTATGACCAACAAGGAAGGAACAAGACAGAACAAATGGGTTTCTGTTCTGATGTGCAGAGCAACAATAAGGCTAAGGGTTGTGTGAAGGAGTTGACACAGGAGGGACAAGCCTCAATGTCTTCTGCCTTCTCATGTTTTTACCAAGAGAGTAATTTGAAGAACAAATGGTTCTTTAAGCCTTGCTTGCCCATCGGGATGCCAGGGTACTTCCTAAGGTGAAACCACCAATTGATCAGGAAGGTGTATGTTGATAAAAGAGACTGCCCTTTATGACCCAAAGCACAGAATGGAACAGCCAGGGGTTCTCTGTCATGGGCCTGCTGCGGTGGAGGGAGCAGAGCACACAGCTCTCTTGCTTTGCAGGAACTTGATTTATTTTGCCTGACTCTATCAGCATCTTCAGAATCCGCTTTTTTAGGTAAAAACATCTTTCTCTGCTTATTAGAGACCATATATTCAGGTAACATCCCTTAAATATTTATGTAGTGCATTCCCTAGGGACAATTTTATGGGGAGAATGCATGCTCACAAATTCTAAAAGAAAGATCCAAAACTGTGGGCCATTACAGAAAGCATATGTACACACAAACATGCACAATATTGCTTTTAATATACACAATGTTTGTGTAATTTAGATCCTGGCAGGCGAGAATTTTGCAATTCGTCCTAACGTGTGTCTTTTACATCCTATTACTGGAGTCCATAAAGACGAGAAGACTTGACATCTTCACAGTACTGAGCCTGGAATGAGTGACAGCTTTGCAGATTCCTGACCTGAGCACAGTGAACTAGAACCCATAGCGAGAGGTCGGACCGGGTGGCTGTGCTAGCCTTGTCTATCAGGCCTAGCAAGGCTTGCTTGATTTCCAATACTCTCTATCTTGGTAACCAATGTTTCTGTCTTTTCCAGTTCATTATAATACTTGATTATAAAGTAATATTTCAGGATGATGTCTATAACTAATGGTCCATACCCAGTTGAATATATTCCTAGGGAATTGATCAGATCCATCTTTCTAAAGAGGAAGGATTGACATAACCCAGGTACCCTCTGAGAGGCAGAGCAGCTGACCCAATAATGCTTCAGTCACCAGCAACCCAGTCTACACCATTGCCTCCTTGGGCCAAGAGCCAACTCAGGGAGGCAAACAAGGGGTTGCATAAAATTAATCGACAAGGTTGTTCAAAGTCCAAATTACAGTGATAGATGGGTGCTATCCACAATGTAAAATGATTCCTAGTTTCCAACGCAATTTGTTTGTTCCAAGGGAAATTAGTTTGCTCTAGAAAAGTGAATGTTTTTAAAGAGTTTTCCCACATCATAAACACAGCACATTCGCATGATCCTGCACTTTCTGACAGACTGTCCAAGGGCCAGATAGAGACCTAGAGACCTCCTCTGCTGAGAGCAGTCTTCTTGTATTTCAGAACAATTGCACATGGTAGCCTTTGAGGGAAGATTAAGAAACTTGAAAAAGCATAGAGACAAAATAAATGGAGTTAGATCCCACAGTTTCGGAGAAAAATATTGGAGAAACTCAAATAAGCACCTTATAAATTCTCAGGTGAGGGTGTTTGTTGAGGAAGGGTTCAGGGACCAGAGCTGCTGAAGAGCAGAAGCAGCAGGGACAGCCAGAAAAGGCGCTCAGAAGCCGAAGAACCTCAGAGGTCAAACAGCCCCGCCCAGCCCCAGACTGTCAATCACTGCAGAAGTTCATAGCACAGCATCTCAGACAAGCAGTTGGCCAGCTGTGATGTGTGAACTCAGAGACAGGGACCAGGGGTCCAGAAGATGGCCTTAAGCAGCTCCAGGGAAAAAATGGTAAATCATGTCTTTCTTCATGGCCCCCACGAAGGCACATCTCCCCTTTATGCTCTTTCTTCTCTGCAGAACATCCTTGATTGTTTTCCACTGCTCAGGTTCCCACTTATCCCTAGGCCAGGGAACTCTGCAGTTAAGAGAACTCCATGTGTTGTCTCCTGTAGGAGTAACAAGATCCTTGGGTAGGAGGTACCCAGGCCAACTCTGCATGAGCACAAACTGAGAACATGCTAAAAGCGTGCTGGGTAGAGAAACAAGAGAGGCTTTCCATTCACAGGGAAGGCAAAGCTATTAAGGTGCCGACACCATGTTCTGATGTCCATTCTAAACACCTTTGTTATCATTATGACAGAGCAGGCCTGTGATGGACAACACCACTCATGAAAGTCTCACAAGTGGGCTTTGCTCAGCGTTTCACACTCCACCTGCTGCCTGGGGCACAGAAGGGCTTGGTGTTTATGAGCAAATGGAGGAATGAGGTGTTGGATGATCTGGTGGGTGGGAGGGTAGATATGCCTTTTTAAATGTCTGGGATATGTTAAAGATAAATATTTTAAACTTTAGCATGATGAAGGCAAAAGATTTCAGAGATACAACTAAAAAATATCTGGAAACTCAGGAGAAAGACAACAACTGAAAGAGACAAACAAAACCAGTGTCTGGGAAGAATTGAGAGTTTTGGCATGGCTGTGGCTGGTGCCCTTTGAAAGCAAGTTCTTTATACAGTTAAACAGTGCTTCCCAGCACTTGGGAGGCAGAGGCAGGCGGATCTCTGTGAGTT